>NW_025391068.1:0-5346 GCF_016433145.1 Gracilinanus agilis | reverse complement strand
AAAGAAAGAAAGAAAGAAAGAAAGAAAAAGGAAGGAACGAAGGAAGGAAGGAAGGAAGGGAAAGAAAGGCGGCTAGTAAGCATGATGGATAAAATCAAACTGAGAATCATGAAGTACTGATTTCAAATCATTTAACCTCTGTCTGCCTCAGTTTCCTCATCTGTAAAATGAAAATAATAGCAGCTCCTGCCTCCCAGAATTATTGTGAGGACCTACAAGACAACATGTGTAAAGTACCTTGCAAGGCTTAAAGCACTTGATTAATGTGATTGTTAGCCTGTGTAGAACATGAGATCTTTGCTAGTGAGGATGGTTCATTCGTTATCTTTCTATCGTAGCCCTTAACACAGTGCCCAGCCCCTGGTAGGTGCTCGTAGCTGCTTGCTGATTGGTTCATTGCTTTTGCTAATCATTCCCCCAGAGGCAGGTGGAAGACTAAGTATGGCAGCATCCTTTGTGACAGCTCGGATTCCCTGCCTGCAGCCTGCGCCCGGATCCCTAAAGCCAGCTGGTTCTGCAAGCTTGGTTGAGGTTCTAAAGTCTCAGCATATGTTCCCCCAAGCGAGACACCTCCGGAAAACAAATTGCAGAAGAAAGCAAAGCTCTGATCCTCTCTTTTATACAGAAAACACGGCAGTCCTCGGTTCGCTTTGTCTTACCAGGCAGTCAACAAGCAGGGATTCAGCATGAATGTGTTCTGGCCATCCTTACAGAGACAAAAGGGTAAACAGTGGCTGCCCTCAGAAAGCTTACAGTCCCAGGGATTCCACAGCGGTGCCTAGAGAAGTATCTACAGCATACATACAAAGCTAAGACAAGGGCCCTGCCTACCCTCAGGGAGCTCCGACGTCCTGTACACCGTTAAGGCTACTGTTTGCTGGAACACGAGAACTGTTGCTAGATAAAGCAAGGAGGGACAAAGTGAGATGGAAGAAGGTCTCTGACAGGGGGAATCCGGGAAGGCTGCATGAAAGAGGAAACATTTAAATTGAATCACAATTCAGGGCAGCTGGGTGGCTCAGTGGATAGAGAGCCAGACCTAGAGCTGGGAGGACTGGGGTTCAAATCTGGCCTCAGACACTCCGAAGAAGGAGAAGAAGAAAAAGAAGAGGTATTTAGCCTGGAGAAGAGAAGACTTACTTGGGGCGCAGCCCTTGCCACTCTTGTGCCTCAGAACTGCATTGGAGGGGGAGGACAGGAACAGTTTGTGAGAAAACCAACTTGAGAGAACAACCCTTTGCAGACAAAAGACCTGAAAATATGTGGCCGCCATCCCGAAAGAAGCCGGAGGCCGCTGCCGGCTGAGCTTCCTTCAAAGGTCATGGTGACAAGAACTGTGTAGTGAACTTTGTAGTTTGTTGCTGAGAAATTCTCAATCCAAGAACTGTTGGGGCCGTGCAAAAAGTGTAGATTAACCCTTTGTTTCCTGTCTGGCAAAATGTGTATGGGGGGAGGTGACCAATGAGAGGGGGGTCACTACCGAAGAGGAGGCCTTCACAGGGAAGCCAGAGAAGTCACTTGAGCAGCCAAATGAAACCCAAGCTCAATGCAGGTTGAACTATTTTCCCTTAAACGATTATGGGGGGGGGGGGGAGCAGCTGGGTAGCTCAGTGGTTGGAGAGCCAGGCCTAGAGACAGGAGGTCCTGGGTTCAAACCTGGCCTCAGACATTTCCCAGCTCTGTGACCCTGGGCAAGTCACTTGGCCCCCATGGCCCACCCTGACCACTCTTCTGCCTTGGAGCCAATACACAGTACTGACTCCAAGACGGAAGGTGAGAGTTAAAAAAAAAAAGAAAAAGATGATGAGATAGGTGGCTCAGTGGATAGAGATAGAGAGCCAGGCCTGGAGACAGGCCCTGAGTTCAAATTTGACCTTAAACATTTCCTAGCTGTGTGACCCTGGACAAGTCACTTAACCCCACTGCCTAGCCATTATGGCTCTTCTGCTTTGGAGCCAATACACAGTATGGATTCTAAGACAGAAGGGAAGAATTTAACAAAAAGGATCCAGGTGACCAAGGAGCAGCCAGGTGACCCAGTGGATGGTTAGAGCAAAAGGCAAGGGTTAAAAAAGAAAAAAGAAGAAGAAAAAAGGCCAGAAACCATACCTGGGACTTGCTTGGCTCAGAGAAATAAGATTTGGCTGGTGGCCTTTACTTCCAGACCACCTGAGGAGAAATAGCCACAAGGGGCTAATCTTGGCCCTAATGAGAAGCAGCTCCAAGGCAGGGAAGCTTCCCTCAACTGAATACTCTTGAGCTGTCTACAAGGCATAGTTTTCTTCTTCTTCTTTTTTTTAGAATATTTTTCCATGGTTACATGATCCCCCCCCCATTCTTTCCTCCCCCCTCCTGAATCCAATAAGCAGTTCCACTGAGTTTTACATGTATCATTGTTCAAAACCTATTTCGTGTTATTCTTATCTGCAGTAGAGCGATCCTTTAACATCAAAACCCCAATCACATCCCTGTGACATTACAGGATCGATCACATATTTTTCTTCTGCGTTTCTGCTCCCACAGTTCTTTCTCTGGATGCGGAGAGCTTCTTTCTCCCAAGTTCCTCAGGATTGTCCTAGAGCAGTGATGGGCAAATTTTTTAAAGAGGGACCAAAGGAAAGGACATGCTCCTCTGTCAGTCTGTTTCTAAGGCAACTCTTTCAAAGTTTCATTGTATTGTATTCGTCAGATTAGGAAGAATGTGGCACAGCGGGATAGAATGTTTCAGGGGGCCACATCTGGCCCACAAGCAGTATTTTGCCCATCACTGTCCTAGATCATCACATTGCTGCCAGTAGAAAAGTCTATTATATTCATTTGTGCCATAATGTATCCGTCTCTGTGTACAATGTTCTCCTGGTTCTGCTCCTTTCACTCTGCATCAGTTCATGGAGGTTCTTCCAGTTCACAAAGAAATCTTCCAGTTCATTATTCCTTTCATCACAATAATATTCCATTCCCATTGGATACCACAGTTTGTTCAGCCATTCCCCAATTGAAGGCCCCTCATTTTCCAATTTTTTGCTGCCACAAAGAGCACAGCTATAAATATTTTTGTACAACTTTTTCCCTCATTTTCTCTTTCAGGTACAAACCCAGCAGTGGTATTGCTAGATCAAAGGGTAGACATTCTTTTAAGGCCCTTTGTGCATAGTTCCAAATTGCCCTCCAGAATGGTTGGACCAATTCACAAGTCCACCAGCAGTCCATTAGTGTCTCAATTTTGCCACATCCCCTCCAGCATTTATCAGTTTCTTTTACTGCCATATTGGCCAGTCTGCTAAGTGTGAGGGGGTACCTCAGAGTTGTTTTGATTTGCATTTCTCTAATTAGGAGGGATTTAGAATACTTTTTCTTATTGTTTATTGATCATTTTGATTTCATCATGTGAAAACTGCCTATTTATGTCCCTTGCAAGGTATATTCTTATCAAATAGCCTTTCCTTAGTATGAGAAGGAAATCTTTCCTTACCTGTCCTATGATCCATAAGCATCCGATATTGAGCCCAAACTGCCAGAGGATTGACCTAAGTTTGGACCAACTTATTCAGAAAATATAAACAGAAGCTTTGGAGAGAAGCTGGTTGAAAAAGAGAAACTTGAAGAAAAGGAGGTGAGAGAAGCCTTTGTAAACTTTGAGTGTCATAGAAATACTAATTTTTAAGTCTCTGTCATTATTTAGTCTTTTCCCGTCTGACTCTGTGGCCCCATTTGGAGTTTTCTTGGCAAAGATACTGGAGAGGTTTGCTATTTCCTTCTTCAGCTCATTGCACAGAGGAGGAAACTGAGCAAAACAAGGTTAAGCAACTTGCCCAAAGTCACACAGCCAGTAAGTGTCTGAGGCTGGATTTGAACTCACTAAGAGGAGTCTCCTTGACTTCAAGCCAGGTACTTCTATCCACTACACCACCTAGCTGCCCCAGTTTTTATTACTCTTATTTATTATTGTTATGGATATCGTTGTTGTTGTTATGCCAGTGGAGCTGAGAAGGTAATGAGAGCTGAGCTCAGCTAAGAGCAGACTGGCTAGAGACAGAGAGGCTCTACATTTGATGTGGAGAGCTGATCTGATTGGAGGGCATCATAGATGTTTGGAGCTGATTTGGAAAAGCAGAACCCTATGTAGTGGGATAAAGAAAGAATAGCTTGCTCTCCAGCACCATCTATAGCTTGAGAACGGTTAACCCCCTCAAAAACTCTCCTCTGTTGCCCTTTATTGCCCTTCATGGCTCCCTCAGTGCCTATAGAGAGGAAGACCCAAAAAAAAAAAAAAAAGCTGATGACTACTTTTTTTTTTTTTTTTTTTTTTTTTTTTAAACCCTCACCTTCCGTCTTGAAGTCAATACTGTGTATTGGCTCCAAGGCAGAAGAGTGATAGGGTAGGCAATGGGGGTCAAGTGACTTGCCCAGGGTCACACAGCTGGGAAGTGTCTGAGGTCAGATTTGAACCTAGGACCTCCCATCTCTAGGCCTGACTCTCAATCCACTGGGCTACCCAGCTGCCCCCCTGATGACTACTTTTCATGGAAAGATCGCCACATTGTCTCAGTGCCTCATCCAGAAGAAAACAGGTCTGGAACATTATGAAGACCCTAGTCTTAATGTTGATATAAAGCTTGATGGAGTTTTAGCCAACCAAGAAGAGTAGAGACATTACCTTGTCTGGCACAAAAATGAAGATGTTCAGAAGAAGAACATGTGGCATGTGGGATATCTTGTTCCCTAAGAAGACCACAATAATCCCAGGTCTTGGATCAGACTTGTGAGTTGCCCTGAGCCCATAAGCATCTTAACTAACGTACCTCACTGCTAGTTTCTCCAATCTGCCTCATGGATACTATATGTACTGGTGGGAGAATATGGCCTCGATTTGTGAATCGTTTATGTTTTGATTATTCTTATAATTTATTTTGGTTTTTTTTAGTAAACGCTTCCGTTTTTGGAGTTAATGGTGTCACTAGGAATGACTTGCGTATTGTGCACACCAGTGGGGGCTCAGGAACTATAGCTATGAGTTTAGTTATGTTTTCCTCCCACACCTTAACTGAGTGAGGTGTAGCCATGTGACTACCCCCCTGGAAAACCATTCCCACCTGCCAGCATGAGTCCAGGGCAGGTAGGAATAGAGAGAGACCAGAGAGAGTGGCATATCATCCTCTACCCACTACCAAGGCAAAGGCAAAGAGGTTCGAAGTTTATTCAGTAGATCATTCAGACTTTAGCAGCTATGTGGAAGATACATTAAAATGGAGAGAGACTGGAGGCAGAGAGATCAGTTAGTCAGTCAATCAAAACCTAAATCTATCTATCTATCTATCTACCTATATATATATGTGTGTATATATA
>NW_025391067.1:0-7202 GCF_016433145.1 Gracilinanus agilis | reverse complement strand
ACACACACACACACACACACACACACACACACACACACACACACAATAGAATTTCAGCTCCTGGAATCCAGAGTGTATTTAATTACTGTCTCCATATCCCCTGGACCTAGCCTCTGGACTCACACATAGTAGGTGCTTCACAAACATTTCTTGACCACTTCATTGCCATTTAGGAAGTCAGGACATCCATTCACTGTCATCTTCTGGCCAGAAAGAATACTGCAGGATCTGAAAAAGTAGGACAGAAAGCATTTCATGTAAAGAGCAGTCTTGTGTCCATCTCCTATCCAAATTCTACTATTGCATTCTGACCCATTCCAAAGCAGATTTTAATTTGGTTCTATTATGTGACCCCCTAATTCGCTGTTAGGAGTAGTAGAAGAGAACAAATGAAATCCTTCAGTGTAAACAGGTGTCAATCTTTGAAAAAAAATGTTTAAAAGTTGGTATGAAAATGGCCTTTAATCAAGACAGAAAGACTAACCTGGAAAGCCACACAGAACTTAACCTCTCCTAAACGAAAAATATTGGCCTCCTCAAGAAGACAAAAAAACAAATCCAGAGGAGCAAAGGGACCCCATGAAACGGTGCAGCACTGGAGGTACATGGAATCAGGGCATTTCCATGCTATAAAGGGGTGAAACAGCTCTCACTAAAACTCAAGCTGGGCAACCCCCTCCCCCACCACACACCACCTACAGTGCCAAAGCCAGAGCACAAGTGTTAAAGCAAGTTTAGGGCACACATTTAGTCCTTAGGAGCTACCTGGGGTCACCATGGCCTGCTCCTGAGAGCAGCAAATCTTAACACCCCAAGAGGATAAAGAACACATGGACTTTGAACACAGAACCTGAGAGTAGGCAAAAGTGCGGGCGCAGATGCAAGCCCAGACAGGAATCCTGAGTGTAGGCGTGGACTCGGATCTTGAGCACAGGCGAGGACCTTGAGTGGGGATCCAGTGCAGAGGGGTGCACAACTCTGGAAGCAGCGCCCTGAGAATGTTAAAGGAACCTTGGGCAGAGGAACAAGCAAGGGGACCAACAGGAGGCTTGACCCTGAGAACAACTAGACCTGAGACCCTGAGTGTGAGGATAACCCTGAAAGGGTGCAGGGCTAACAATGGCAAGCCAGAGACAAGAACCCCAAAAGAGAAAGATCATTAAGAAGAAATCTGTAACAATTGCCAACTTTTGCACAGATAAAATCCAGACAACAGAGCAAACAGCAGAGGAGAACAAACAAGTAATCATATCCAAACCTTCCCAAAATAATGAAAACTGGCCACAAGAGTTCAAATCTGAGATGATGGGAAAGATAGAAGAGATCTGGCAAGAAAATAACAGTTTAAAAGGCAGAATTTTGCAATGGGAAAGTGAGGCTCAGAAATCAAATGAAATGATAAGCAAATTGAACCAGAATTGAAATGACCAGATTGAAAAAGAAAACCAGTCCCTAAAGGCTGCAATTGAGCAATTAGAAGCTAATGATCTCTCAAGACAGGAAGAACAAATAAAACAAAGTCAAAAGACTGATAAAATAGAAGAAAATATGAAATATCTCAATGAGAAAGTGAAAGATCGAGAAAACAGGTCTCGAAGAGACAATCTGAAAATCATTGTTCTTCCTGAAAAACCAGAAATTAATAGAAATTTGGACTCCATACTAAAAGAAATTATTCAGCAAAACTGCACTGAAGTGCTACAACAAGAAGGCAATATAGACATTGAAAAGGTCCATAGATCACCCTCTACACTAGACCCAGAAAAGACAATCCCCAGGAGTATAGTAGTCAAATTCAAGAGCTTCCAAGTAATAGAAAAAATTTTACAAGAAGCCAGAAAGAGACCATTCAGATATCAAAGAGCAATAATCAGGATCACACAGGATCTGTCAGCCTCCACACTGAAAGACCGCAAGACTTGGAATATGATATTCAGAAAGAAAAGAGAATTGGGTCTACAACCAAGAATCACCTACCCATCAAGACTAACTATATGCTTCCTGGAGAAAGTTTGGGCATTCAATTGATAGAAGATTTCCAATTATTTGCACAGAAAAGACCAGGACTCAATGTAAAGTTCAATATCGAACCACAAAAATCAAGAGAAACATGAAAAGGTAAATAAGAAACAGAGGGGAACAAAAGAAAACTTGTATTTTTTAAATTTGCCTCTTTAAGGGCTTCAATATGATCTGATTATTGGTATTCTTATGTGGAGAAATGTTATGTATAATTCTCTGTAAGGAACTCTATTCACTATTATAGTATTCACTATTATAGTAATTAGAAGAATTATTCATAGGGAGAGGTTGGAATACTAAATGGTCTAGGATGATATGGGGGTAGGAAAGAGGAAGGTTAATATTAGAGGACAACAAGAGAAACTTGAATGAATAAGAAAAATAGGATATTCTATTATACACAAAGAGGGCACGGGAAGGGGAAGGGATGAATACTATTATAAGAAGGAGAGGAAGAGAGCATTAAGAGGTAATATATAAACCTTACTCTCAGTGTAATTAACCCCGAGAGCCTTATCCATTAGGATATAAAACTCTATCTAACCCTACTGAGAAGGTCAGAAGGGATAAACCAAGGGGAACAAGGGAGTGGGGAAGTCAAAAAAGGGAGGGGAGAAGAAGGGGGAGGGAATTCATTAGGTCTTAAAAATAAAAAGAGGGGAATAATAAAGGAGGGGGAAGAAAGGGAAGTAAATTAAGGGAGGGGATAAGGGTTACTGGCATAAAGCAAACCACTGGTTTAAAAGGAAATAATGTAAGAAGAAGAGGTAGAACTAGGAGAGGATACCAAAATGTTGGTGAATACACAACTAATAATTATAACTCTGAATGTGAATGGGATGAACTCGCTCATTAAAAAGAAGCAAATAGCAGAGTGGATTAGAAACCAAAATCCTACCATATGTTGTCTACAAGAAACACATATGAGGCGGGTGGACATACACAGTTTTAAGGTAAAGGGCTTGAACAAAATCCTTTGGGCCTCAAATGAGAAAAAGAAGGCAGGAGTGGCTATTATTATTTCTGACAAAGCCAAAGTAAAAATAGAAATGATTAAAAAAGACAGGGAAGTTCATTACATCCTGATTAAAGGCAATATAGACAATGAGGAAATAACAATGCTCAATATGTATGCACCAAATGGCATAGCAACCAGATTCATAAAGGAGAAACTGGCAGATCTTAAGAAGGAAATAGATAGTAAAACCATAATAGTGGGAGATCTAAACATCCCTCTTTCAGATCTAGACAAATCAAATCAAAAAATAAATTAGAAAGAGGTAAGAGAGGTGAATGAAGTCCTAGAAAAATTAGATTTAATAGATATGTGGATAAAAATAAATAGGGACAAAAAGGAATACACCTTCTTTTCAGCTGCACATGGTACATTCACAAAGATTGACCATGTACTAGGGCATAGAAACATTGCAAACAAATTCAAAAGGGCAGAAATAATAAATGTAACCTCAGATCATAATAAAAATAATAATTAATAAGGGCACCTGGACAGGCAAATCAAAAACTAATTGGAAATTAAATAATATGATTCTCCAAAACCAGGTAGTCAAAGAAGAAATCATAGAAACAATCAACAATTTCATTGAAGAGAATGACAATGATGAGACATCCTACCAAATTCTGTGGGATGCAGCCAAGGCAGTACTCAGGGGGAAATTTATATCTTTGAGTGCATATATTAACAAATTAGGGAGGGCAGAGATTAATGAATTGGGCATGCAACTTAAAAAATTAGAAAGCTAGCAAATTAAAAATCCCCAGATGAAAACTGAATTAGAAATACCAAAAATCAAGGGAGAAATTAATAAAATTGAAAGCAAAAGAACTATTTTATTAATAAATAAGACTAGAAGCTGGTATTTTGAAAAAACAGATAAGATAGACAAAGTACTGGTGAATCTAATAAAAAAGGAAAGAAGAAAACCAAATTGACAGTATCAAAGATGAAAAGGGAGACCTCACCTCTAATGAAAGGGAAATTAAGGCAATCATTAAAAACGATTTTGCCCAATTATATGGCAATAAACATAGCAATCTAAGAGATATGGACGAATATTTACAAAAATATAAATTGCCTAGATTAACTTGCATTTATTATGTTATAAACATATACACATACACACACACACACATATACATACTCACATGTTTTCTCTACCAACAGGATTTAAGCTCCTGGAATCCAAAGTGTATTTAATGATTGTCTCCATATCCCCATGATGTAGCCTCTATACTCAAACATAGGAGGTGCTTAATAAATATTTCTTCACAACTTCATTGTCATTTATGAAGTCAGGAAATCCATTCACTGTCATCTTCAGGTCAGAAAGAATACTGCAGCATCCGAAGAAAGCAGGACAGAGAGCAGTTCATGTAAAGAGTAGTCTTCTATTTGTCTCCTTTCCAAATGCTACCTAGATAGGAAAGGAGAATCCAAGAAGACAAAGAGTTACTTAAGATTTAACCTTGTTAATGGGTGCTTGATGGCCTGTTCTTCAGTCTAGGACAAGGATCAGTCCAGGAGTTTCCTGAAAACAAGTTCCCATGGGACAAGGGTCAACTAGGGGTTTCCCAAAACAAGGTTGTCTCAGGAAGTCAGACTAAATCAACAGTGAATTCAATTATTTTACTCTTAACTGCAATGGGAGACGGATAGAGATAGGATAAGCTTTAAGAGAAGTGGAAGGCTATCAGGAAGGCACATACTAGGAACTCAAGGATAAGGATTTAGCAGGCAGAAGGCAGAGGAGGAACAGTACAGAAGTGACAACAGCTAGAGTGACTTGGCTTCCTGTGGGAAGTTGAGAGTTTCCTGTCCAGGAAGAGTGGAGGAAAGGTAGGCTTATCAGAACTCATCTACCTCACCTGACTGTAGAGAAGGAGTATACCTCTAATTCGTATTAGGAGTTACTCTATTTAACTGGGAAAGATCTAGAAAGGAGGTGACCATACCTGCTTTTCTCATCATAAGATTTTATCTAAAATTTCCTGTCAGATCAGCTTTGAGGTTTTACCTTAGGGCTCAGACCCAATGGGGTGAACTTAGTTGGAGTTCATTCATAATGGTTTTTCTGAGACAGCTTTTGAGGAATGAATCGAATCAACTACTGAGGGTCATAGATACCATTCACTATGTTATAGATACTAAGTATCTATGTAAGTAACGTTTACTTACCACCTCGACATTCCCAAAGCGTTTTATCAACATCTCATTTGACCCTCAGCCCTATGTAGGCACTATTATTATCTCCAATTTACAGATGAGGAAACTGGGGTCAACCTGTACAAAGTGGCAGAATGGGGAAACGGAAGGAGGCTGGGACTTGAGTCTAGCAAGGGAACTAGTGGATCAGACAAAGGCAAATTGGAGTTGTTAATGACAAACAGAAAAATGGGTAGTTGACATAATAGGGAGTCACTGAAGCCTCTTGAGAGGGAGAATGGCATGGTCAGCTCTGAGTTTTAGAAACAGCTGGGTGTGTCAGTGGATTGTGTAAGTCTTAAAAATGAATGGTTTGGCTAAATATGTGAAAATTATAAATCTTTTATTCCAAGTTATTGCCAATCATAGTGTGAACTCCAACTAGGCAAATAGAACAAAGGGTTCCCTTTTCACAAGTGTGAACTCAAAGAGAACCAAGAATTCTCTTTTACAATTGGGAGCTAGACTGGAGATAGGAGGTCCTGGGTTCCAATCTGGCCTCAGACACTTCCTAGCTGGCTGGCCCTGGGCCAGTCACTTCCCCAGCTTGGGCCTCAGTTTCCTTCTCTGTAAAAATGGGATAAAGGGCCTTGGAGCTTCAATGGTTTCTTCATATCACTATCAAAATGTAGCAAAGTTCCACAAATTTAAGGCAGATTATTTAAGAGATTATAATGCAAAGATCCCAGGGCAACTGAGTTCTAAATAACAGAAGCTCCTATTTTTATAGGTTGGAAATGGGCTGCCTCCTACCCCCGTCCCCTGCAGCCCAGTGAGGAAGTACAACCTGGGAGCTGGATACTACCAACTCACAGATGGAGAGAATGAGCTCAAGAAAAGAAAAGTGGGCTCACTGGTACAGTGGAGAGAGCACTGAGCTGGGAAGGAGGAAGACCTGAGTACAAACCCAACCTGAGATTCATGCTAGCAGTGTGACCCTGAACAAGTCACTTCACCTAGGTCTCCTTCAGTTTCTTCAACTGTAAAATGGGGATAAAGTACCACCTACCTCCCAGGGCTGTGGTGAGGATTGAAGAAGAAACATAATTGGGAAGTGCTTAGCCTAATAGTGCCTAGCACATAATAGATATTTAAAAATCCTTCCTTCTTTCTCTCCCTTCCTTCTTTCCTTCCTCTCTTTCTCCCCTCTCTTTCTTTTTTCTTCCTTCCTTCCTTTTTCATCCTTTCTTCCTCTTCCTTCCCTCCTTCTGTTTTTCTTTCTTTTCTTTCTTTCTTTCCTTTTTCTCTTTTTGTTCTTTCTTTTTTCTTCCTCCCTCCCTTCTTTACTTTTCCTTCCTCCCTCATTCATTCTCTTTCCTTTCTTCCTTCCTTCCTTCCTCCCTTTCTTTTTCTTTCTTCCTTACTTCTTTTCATTCTTTATTCCCTTCTCACAGATGAGAGAGCATTTGAGCCTTGAAGGACACATAAAATTAAATGTTTAAATGTTTAAATGTTAAAATGTTTAAAGCTGGAAGGGATCATGAAGGTCATCCTGTTAAGCTCCTCCTATTTTACAGATGAAGAAACTGAGGCCCATAGGAGAAGTGAGAAGTCCAAGGCCACTTAGAAGGAAAAACAAATTAATAGAATCCAATCACAGAGTTGGAAGGGACCTTACAGGCCATCTAGTTCATCCCCTCACTTTACAGATGAGGAAGCCGAGGCCCATTCCTTGTCATTCCCAAGTCACTGAACCAGTAGTTGATAAAGGTGGGATTCACACCCAGGTCCCTGCCTCTGCCTCTCCCACTAGATCAGGAAGGTGTACGGGCAGGTTATTCTGACGTCACCCACACAGATGCCTCCGTTTCTCAGAAGAGTAAATGGGGAGCCCAGAATTGGGACTAGGCGGCCCCATGTCACACCCTGACTGGCTGGGATTAGAACTTAATCCTGATGTGAAGTGATTTCACCAGGCAGAGAGGCAGTGAAGACCTCTGAAGAGAGGGAACAGCCTGGG
>NW_025391066.1:0-5526 GCF_016433145.1 Gracilinanus agilis | reverse complement strand
AAGGAAGGAAGGAAAGAAAGAAAGAAAATACAAGGCAACAACAAGGAATTGGATTCATTTTTAAAAGTGGTTAAGTGGATAGAGAACCAGTCCTGAAATGGGAGGTCTTAGATTTAAACCTGGCCTTAGATACTCCCTTATTATGAGACCTTAGCAAGTCATTTAACCCCCATTGCCTAGTCCTTACTGCTCTTCTGCCTTAGCACCAATACTTAGTATTGATTCTAAGATGGAAGGTGAGGGTTTAAAAAAAAGTTCTTAGTAACTATTCTCAAATGGCTGTAACCATCAAAGACTTCCTAAGAATGTTGGTTGTTTACCAATAAATCTCTGTCTCCCTAACATAGTTGAAGTGGGATGCATCAGTTCACTTATGAAAAAATATTAGGGAGTTCCATTGTAATAACAGTCTTGGAAGCACTGGCTTTTTAAAATTATGACTAGAAAAGGGGGCAACTGGGTAGCTCAGTGGATTGAGAGCCAGGCCTAGAGATGGGAGGTCCTAGGTTCAAATCTGACCTCAGATACTTCCCAGCTGTGTGACCCTGGACAAGTCACTTAACCCCCATTGCCTAGCCCTTACCATTCTTCTGCCTTGGAGTCAATACACAGTATTGACTCTAAGACGGAAGGTAAGGATTAAAAAAAAATTATGAGTAGAAAGTATGGTATAGATGACTACTGAGACTGGGTTTGGTGCATCAGTACTGCAGTCTAAGGTACACTGACCTCTTTCAGGGTAGTCATCTGGGATGTGCTGAGCTCTCATGGCATGCAATCACTTTGGCTCATCTTGTTGGCTCTGGCATGGTTTGGGTATTGTATAATTTTCCCTTATATTTCTTGATCTAGTTTGTTTCACACATCTCTATAGCCTTTTAAAGAGCAATGAAGCAATGAATTTTTACTAGATGATTCCACCACGTGGCACAGTTCATGAATAGGGTTTTGGGAGGTGTAGAATGAAGAGAACATCCAGCAGTAAGTTAAGATTTTCTTTGATGCATTGTAGGAACTTAAGAGTCTTATGTATGGGCAACTTTGTCCTCCCTCTTCTTCTTTCCTAACACATGCACATGTCTACTAAAAAAAAAAGGTATAATTTTTATCCGTAGAAGTAGAGACAATATCCACACAGATGAAATTCTAAATTGTTGAGGTACACCCTTCATGGTTGAAGGGTTTAATAGTTCTTTACTTATATGATCTCAGGCCCAGCTGTCTCTTCCGACATCTTGCCTCTCTTTCAGCCTTTTTCATTGGTTATCAGTAGTATTCAAATGCTAGAACAAAGGTCAGAGAAGAAAAATAATCCTTGGCCACACAGTAGGGTCCAAGAAGGAAGTGGATTTAGAAGAGAAAGAACATAAAATATAATTTGATTTTTTATTACACTCATATTAATCTGCTCTAAGCAATAAAAATATTGTTTCATTCCACCATATAGCAGTATTATTATCCTCTATTATTGAGATAAAAATGAGGAAAGAGGTCATGTTTACTGTCATTATCACCTTTTTTATTTCCATATTAGGCTGACTTAAAACAAGGGAGGGAGAAATTCATCTCACTCACACTTCCAATACCCTGTTTCCAGGCTTCCTCCAAGTGTTTGGCATGATCCCAGTCAGGTTAAAGAAAGGAGAGAGAGACAGAGTCAGAGAGACAGAGAGTCAGAAAGAGACAGAGAAAGAAAGAAAGAAAGAAAGAAAGAAAGAAAGAAAGAAAGAAAGAAANGGAAGGAGGAAAGGAAGGAAGGAAAGAAAGAAGGAAGGAAGGAAAGAAGGAAGGAAGGAAGGAAGAAAGGAAGGAGGAAAGAAAGGAAGGAGGAAAGAAGGAAGGAAGGAGGAAGGAAGGAGGAAAGAAAGAAAGGAAGGAGGAAAGGAAGGAAGGAAAGAAGCAAGGAAGAGACAGAGAAAAAGAAAAAGAAAGAAAGAAAGAGACAGAGAGACAAAGAGAGTGTACAAAGGAGTGGCAGAGAAACAGAGACAGAGAAAGAAAGAACTCCCGTTTTTTTAAAAAATTAATTAATACATATACACCAGCTTTATGGCAGAGCTGGTAATATCAGAATCACTTTCAACCTGTCATCCCTTAGATAACCAGCTCTTTTGTTGAAATATAAACTTTAAATGCAAATATTTCAAGGAACTAGTCCAATTTCTCCTAAACAGCATACAAATAACTGCAATGACAGATACTCACAGTCAGAGGACTTTTCATCTTAATCCCTTTCTCTCCACACCCCTACTCCCCACCTCCATCCTCAAGTACAAGAAAACCCTACAGCTATCAGACAGTATCCAATAAAGTTGGCCTTCACTGAGGTGGGGCTACACCCCGGATATCTACAATAATTTCCTGGATAAAAGCCCTACCCTCCCTAATCCACTATAAGATAGGTACTTACACAGTCCAAACCTCCGTGATGCAGGACTGAAACTTCCTATTGGCCCTAGGTCTTAAGTACCAGGTACCTCAGCAAAGATAACCAGTCACAGAGTCACTAGGGTTACAAAGGATCTGAGGCATTCTCTAATTCAACATACCCAACCTCTTATTAGACTATGAGTGGATAAATGATTACAAGGTAATCAGGGGTAGAGATGGATTCAAACCCAAATCTTCTGACTTTTTTTGTGAATTCAAGTAACAAGCAATGATTAAGTACCTTTTATGTGTAGTGTACAAGGTGTTTGGGATATAAAGATAAAACTGAACCTGGGTTTCATTCATAAAAATCAAATTGACAGGCTCCAGGAAAGGAAATGAGTGAAAGGAAACTCAGGACTTTAAAGTGAGTTTTGAAAAAAGCAGAAAAAAGAATGAAGCAACTGGACTAAATAAAATAGAGAACTAATTAGATGACATAGGGAGAAAGGCCATAGCAGAATAGCAATCCAATTTTTTGGTGCTTTTTTTTTTTTTTAAGTACACATTCCTTCTACAAAAGGTTAAAGAAAAAAAAAAGGAATGAAAACCCAAAATTGTTAAGGAGATAGGAAGAAAGAACTTGGCCTTTTCAAATGAATTTGAATCTCATTCTTATCAGATGATAGAACTTCTTAGCATTCCAAGAGTATGTATCTTTACTTGACCTTTTTTCTTTCTTCCTTTATTGTTTAATTTTTCTCTCTCTTTCCTTCCTTCCTTCCTTCCTTCCTTCCTTCCTTCCTTCCTTCCTTCCTCCCTCCCTTTCTTTCTTTTTATATGCCTTTTTTCCATTCCATCCTATCTTAGAGGACGAAGGGAAAACTACCATGCCCATGCCTAACCTTCCCACGTCATGCTCTTGATCTTCCTTACTGCCTCCTTGAGGACCTTTCTACATCACTCTTTCTCTCCCTCTCCTGCAACTTCAGCCTTTCTCTACTAGCTTCTTTTCTGGGGTCAAGTTTTCTGAGGTTTCCCTTGCCATTTAAAATCAACAAACAAAAAACCTTCCCTTCATATTGCTACTTTCTTATTATTCTCTCTGTCTTTGTCCTTCTTGGCCATTGTGCTTTCCACTTTAATCAAATCTGAACTCTACCTCTCCCATTCTTCCCCAATCAAACCTAAACATTGTTAGTTTCTTATTAATCTACCACTACTATTACTCCAGCTACTATTACTACTATTCTTATTAAAATAACTACTACTACTACTGTTATTACTACTATTACTACTACTAGTATCACTACTATTACTTTTTTTTTTTTTATTTTTATCCTGGGACTCCATTCTAGGAGCATAGGGCCACAACCAGTAGGCAATGGGACACACAGTCTCTCAGGGTCACCCAGCTGGGAAGTGTCTGAGCCCGGACTTGAACCGAGGACCTTTCGTCTCTAGGCCTGGCTCTCAATCCACTGAGCTGGCCCAGCTGCCCCTACTTTAGGTTGCAGTTTCTTTAGCAGATGTAGTTTTTACAGGGTGGGGTTGCTAGCCCCACGCCCAACCCTCCTCCTTTTTCATCCGGGCTAGGGACCGTCCTTGGCCCAGGAGTGGTAAGGGTGGGCAGTAGGGGTCAAGTGACTTGCCCAAGGTCACACTACTATATTATTACTATTTCTGTTACTACTACTACTATTACTACAACAACTACTATGACTATGACTATTACCACTACTAATATTACTACTACTACTGTTACTATTGCTACTATTACTACTACAACTACTATTACTACTACTATTATTACTATTACTACTACTACCACCACCACTACTGGTATTACTGCTGCTGCTCCTACTACTACTACTACTGATAATAATAATGATGATAATTTATAGTCATAGTTAACAGTTATATAGTTTATTATGTGCCAGGCACTGTACTAAGTATCTTACAATTATTATCTCATTTGATCAGATGGCCATTTTTCAGGAATACTGTTGTCAGGATTCTTGCAGTGGATTAGATGTTGGACAAGAAGATCTCTTAGATTTCTTCAATTCCTAAAGATTTTATGATTTTAATTTTAAAATGAAAAGTTAAAGATTAGTCAAAAAAGATGTTTTGGAGGGCAGCTGGGTAGCTCAGTGGATTGAGAGTCATGCCTAGAGCCTAGAGGTCCTAGGTTCAAATCTGACCTCAGACACTTCCCAGCCATGTGACCCTGGGCAAGTCACTTGACCCCCATTGCCTACCCTTACCACTCTTCTGCCTTGGAGCCAATACACAGTATTGACTCCAAGATGGAAGGTAAGGGTTTAAAAAAAAAAAAAAAAAGATGTTATGTGTATTTAGGGATCAAATTAAAAGTTTTCTCTAAATGCATCTTTCTATTCAGTTATTAAATAATTGCCCAAGTCTAACTTTTTTAGAGATGTTTATTTTTAAGTTCCAAAAAGAAATGGAAATTATATAATTCAGTCTTCTAAATTTGACCAGTCATCACTAGAGTCCTACTTGATTCATTAGTCTTATCATACAGGGTGAACATGGCACTCTTTCCCCACCTGGTGGCAGCACCCCAAAATCACAAGTCTTTTTTTTTCTAGAGCCGAATAAAACCTTTGAGAACCAAATCTACAAAAGTAAAATCAAATAGTTGGAGCCCTTCCCCACCTCTGCCTCTTAGGATACTTTAGAATCACGGAACAATTGAATTGGACAATGATTATCTGTGAAAACTTGGCTACTCTCGGCTGTGCAATGATCTGGGACAGTCCTGAAAAGACTTCTGATGGGGAATGCTATCCACCTCCAGAGAAAGAACTGTTGGAGTTGTCTTCCACATCCCTGTATTTGGATGTAGGGTCTCTAATGCCTTGTCTTTAAACTGATGATTATGGCATAGGACAGGTCATTTCTAAAATATAATTCTAGGGGGCAGCTGGGTAGCTTAGTGGATTGAGAGTCAGGCCTAGAGACAGGAGGTCCTAGGTTCAAATATGGCCTCAGACACTTCCCAATTGTGTGACCCTGGGCAAGTCACTTGACCCCCATTGCCTACCCTTTCCATTTTTCTGCCTTGGAGCCAATACACAGTATTGACTCCAAGATGGAAGGTAAGGGTTTAAATATATATATATATATATA
>NW_025391065.1:0-7096 GCF_016433145.1 Gracilinanus agilis | reverse complement strand
TGGCTCAAGGTGAAGTGATTTCTGAACTGGAGGGAAGAAAACCAAGAGAGAAGTAAAGCTCAGCCCCCTGACCACCCCCCCCCCAACTAGCCCAGAATGCTGTGGCTCCCCATTGACTACAGGTTCAAATTTGAACCTCCCAGTGGGACATTCAAAGGGAGATCTCTATAGTCTGGTCCCACCGTCCTGCCCCAACCCTTCCTCCCTTCTCTCCTTCATTCCCACACTGTTGAACAAAGCTCATTCCTCCCCGAGGTTTTGTGCCCCCACTTCCATCCTGAACCGTCCAGCTCAGGTGCCACCCTGTCCAGGAAGACCTCCTCCCCCAAGCAACCACTACAGGCCTCAATGTGCATGTGGCTTGTGGGGCCTCTGAGTGGGC
Source organism: Gracilinanus agilis (assembly GCF_016433145.1). NCBI lineage: Eukaryota > Metazoa > Chordata > Mammalia > Didelphimorphia > Didelphidae > Gracilinanus > Gracilinanus agilis. The sequence goes on along the minus strand of NW_025391065.1, from coordinate 6,714 downwards.
GGCCCAGCCCTCCTGCTCCAGGTTCCAGGGCACAGAGGAGGCCCTGAGACAATGTACCTTGATGAATGAGTGGCCAGTTGGCGTGAGACATGATCACTTTTTCTGCTGCCCTCCCTGAGGGATGGGCTCAGCGGGGCCTTCGTCCCCATCTGCTTCGGTGCTCTGTCCCATCTTGGTGATGTGCCGAAGAAAAGACGTGGCATTGATAGCCCTCTGGAATGTGGCGAGAGAGCCGCTGTGAGGCCTGGTTTGGCCCTCATCCTTCTCTCCGCTCTGTCTCAGGGGAAGCCCATCACTCGCCTCCCCTGGAACCCCTTCTAACCCCAGACTTGTCCAGAAGGCAGATCCTCCCCTCCATCACACAGGACCAATAGGCCCAGAGAGGAAGTCGCTTCGCTGACATCTGGGGAGAAATCTTTGCCACCCTCTCTGGCCTCCTCCAGACTTACCTTCCAGTGGGTCCGAGCAAAATTCTTCTGGATCTGCTCGGTGACGGAACTGAGGATATTCTTGTCCAGGGCCGTGTCTCCAGAGATCCTAGGGACAGGGAGGGGAATGAAGTGGAGAACTGGGCGCCCAGGGGAGACAGGAGCATGGACCCACTTCCAGACGTGCTTACCAAAGGTGCTGCAAAGCTTGCTCACAGCTGAATCGCCTCTCAGGGTCTCTCTCCAGGAGGTGCCTGATGAAATCTTTGGCTGGCAGTTAAGAGGCTCCCAGTTAGGCAGTGACTCCCTCTCCTCGGGGGTCTCTTCTGTCCCCCCCCTCACCCCTTTGGCAAGCCCAGGGCCAAGGATCGCCAAAAACTCACCCGATTCAGAGATGTCATCCCAATAGGGGGAGTCGAACTCATAGCTGGCTTTTAGGATTTGACTGAAGAGTTCTGAGTCGTTCTCATCATAGAAGGGGGGGTAGCCACAAAGACTGGGGGGGACCGTGGGGAACAGAGCAGCAGTGGGTAGGAGAAACACCACAGAGGAAATTAAGAAAGAAGAGAGGGAGGGGGAGGGAGAGAGGAGTGGGCAAAAGGGAGAAAGCAGGGGAAAGACTGTCCAAGGTCCCGTCTTCCACCCTTCAAGCTTTGACCCATCCCCAGGCTGAGCCTTGACTCCCAGCTCCCCATCTTTTGCAGAGTTGAGGTTGATCATCCTAGGATGCCCTCTCCACCTCCTGGGTACAAGGACAGCTAAAACAGGCAGATACCCATCTCTAATAACTCACAGGATATAGGAGATGACCCCCAGGGCCCAGACATCTACAGCTTTCCCATAGGGCTTCTGTTCCAGGAGTTCAGGGGCTAGGAGCCAGGCACCCAGACACAGAGATGCAGAGAGACAGACAGACAGACAGACAGACAGACAGACAGACAGGCAGAGAGATACATACACACCCAGAAATACAGGTATGTAAGTACAAAGAGACACAAGTGTAGAGGGAAAACGTGGTCTCCTACATGTAGTCATGCCCATGCATGGGACCGTGTGCATTTGTAACCCTGGCCGACCCTCTCTTCTCCCTTTTTTAAAGCCTCTCCCATTCAATAACCCATGGGCACCCACCAGGTCATTGCCACCACCCACCAACGCCCAAAGGCCTTGGCCCTCACCAACATAGCCTGGGGTTCCACAGGCTGTGCCCAAGACATTGCCCTCCTGAATCTTAGACAGGCCAAAGTCCGAGATCATGATCTTAGAATCCTCAAAGGGGGTGGCGTACAGGAGATTTTCAGGCTGGAGAGAGCACATTGATAAGTAGATGGAGGCTACAGAGGAGGAAGGAGATCAAGCCAAGGGGAGAAAGGGCAGCAGTGAAGCCTGAGAGACCCCTGGGAAGCTCCAGGCCAGTGATGGTGAACCTATGGCACAGGTGCCAAAGATGGCATGAAGAGGGCTCTCTGTACGCACTCAGCTGTCCCCCTACCCTACAGAGTTTGTTACTAGAAAGGCAGAGGGACTCGAACGGAGCTCTTCCCTTCCCCATCTCTACCATGCCTGATGACATATTTCACATCTCCTGCCCCTCTGCCCAGAAGCCCAATGGGAGCGCTTCCTCCCTTCCCCATGTGCAGTAATTGGTGGTGGGGGGGGGGGGGTGAGGTCCAGCACTCCATCTCTAAAAGGCTCACCATGTCTGCTCTAGGCCTTAATTCAGGGGCAGTTTGGGACCTAGGTCTGGGCAGGGAATTGGGGCCTGGGGGAAGGAGATCCAGGGCCCACTGCTCGGCCCCCCAGCATTTCCAGGCTCTCTGGGAGCAGTTCAGTGGCCCTGCAGTCCCAATCCTAGGTCAGAGGGGCCTCTCTTGGGCCACAGGGAGTGAATGTCAGGTACCTTTAAGTCTCGGTGCACGATATCCAAGCTGTGTAGGTAGGAGACAGCTCCCAGGACCTGCCCCACCAGGTGGCTGGCATCCTTCTCAGTGTATGAACCCCGTTCCATGATCCGTTCGAACAGCTCCCCCCCTGTCACCCTGGGGAGAAAGGGTCACAGGGCTTACACTCCTTCTCCCTTCGCCAGGCAGCAGCCCGCTTCCCTCCGGTAGAACAGAAGCTCACTTGAAGGCAAGGATTGTTCCATTTTCATGGCACCCTTATTGAATCAAATTTGATTCAGCTACCATTAGGGACCCCCCCTGTCCTGATCCCCAGTGGGGCTGCCCCCTCCAGTGTCCCGTCCCTCTCACAGTTCCATGGCCAGGTAGAGGTGGGAGCTGCTCTCATGGACGTCTTCAAGGGCCACGATGTTGGGGTGACTGACCCTGGAATGGCAGCAAGGGTTTACTGTGAGGAGGGCTTCGGGAGAGTGAGGGAAGACAGAGAAGGGGACAGGAAAGATCGAATCACCCAGGGAGGTGCAGATACACACAGACACATTGCTCTCTACTAACTCAGAGGGACACAACACACAAACATTTGCTCATTCCAGAGGCAGCTGGGTGGCTCAATGGCTTGAGAGCCAGCCCTAGAGATGGAAGGTCCTGGATTCAAATCTGGCCTCAGACACTTCTTAGCTGAGTGATCCTGGGTAAGTCACTTCACTCTTTTGGCCTCAGTTTCCTCATCCTGAAAAAGAGCTGGAGAGGAAATGGCAAACCACTCCAGTGTCTTTGCCAAGATCCAAAATGGGGTCACAAAGAGTTGGATGTGACTGAAAACAACCGAACAACAACTATTTTAGGCACCAGCTCTGATGGATTTGATCAGGATCTCTAAGCAGATGACTCCCGGGTTTATGTCCCTCTCCTAAGCCCCACGACTGCAGCATCACCACCTTTTGGCTAGAACTCTCCATTCGGATGTCCCAGAAGTACCTCCACCTCAACATGTTCCCCAACTGAATTCCTTCTCTTTCCCCCCAAATCCAGCTCTCTTTGGGAGTTCCCTCCTTCTGTATGGAGCATTACCATCCTCCTGGCCACTCAGGTGCAAATTCCTTGGCTTGACTTTTCAAGATCTAACTCTGGCGAACCTTTTCCAGGCTTACTGGAAATCAGGCACATTGGCATACTCTTGGTGCCAGGCAAACTGACCTGCTTGATGGCTATCCCCTAAACTCAGATGCTTCATTTATTTATTTTTATTTTTTTTAAACCTTTACCTTCCATCTTAGAATCCATACTGTGTATTGGTACTAAAACAGAAGAGCGGTTAGGACTAGGAAATGGAGGTCAAGTGACTTGCCCAGGGTCAGCCAGCATGGAAGTGTCCAAGGTCAGATTTGAACCTCAGACCTCCCATCTCTAGGTCTGGCTCTCAACCTACTGAACCACCTAGGTGCTCCCTAGACCAGTGATGGCAAACCTTTTAGAGGGGCAGGTGATGTGAGAAATGTCCTCCGGTACCTGAGGAGAGGGGGAGGGCAGCAGTCCAGCCCCGCATCCCTCTGGCTTTCTAGTAACAAACTGGTGAATTCTGCGCTGGAGGGACAGCACACATCCCCACAGAAAGGGTTCTGAGCTCCCCCTCTGGCACACGTGCATAGGTTCACCACCACGGGACTACTCACTTTATTTACCCTCATTGTGTCTATCCTGATTCCCCCCAGTTGCTGATGTGCCCTCCAAAAAATATAACTTTGCATATATATTTGATTGAACTGGAGAATATAAGCTATGTATTTGTCATATCATAATAAATGGGAGGGTGGGCTTCCTTTCCAGAGCCCCCTAAATCAATCCCTCCTCTGCCAACTCTTTTTTTAACCCTTTACTTTCCATCTTAGAATCCACATTATGCATTGGTTGCTAGGCAGAAGAAAGGTAAGCACTAGACAATAGGGGCCAAGTGATTTGCCCAGGGTCACACACCCAGGAAGTGTCTGAGGCCAGATTTGCTCCAGGTCTGGCTCTCTCTCCATCCAGCTGCCCCCTCTGCCTATTCTTAAGGTCAACCCTGGACAAAGGTGCAAAAGAGGAGATCCTCTGCTCAACTCCACGGGTCAAGGAGCCTTTGGGAGGACTGTGTCTTCCTACAGAAGGTGTGGACAGGGCCGTGGGCGGGCGGCCCCTTCAGGACCACTGGAGATGTTGCTTTCTTCACCAGGAAGGAATCGATGGGCTTCTGGGTGCGCTGAATTGTCCAACCTCAGCAAAGCCGATCGATTCATTCCTGAAGAGGAGACTTCAGGAGCTGTCCCCTTCTCGGTGCAGCCATTGGATCCTAGGATGCCAGCTCTGGAGATCCCAAGAACCCCAGGGACGATCCAGTCCAACCCTCCCATTTCACAGAAGAAGAAACCGAGGTCCACGGAGGGGAAATGGCTTGCCCACAGTCACACAGTTATTGAGATTGCCACAGGCGATGTACCCCACTCTAATCAGGCTCCTAGACAGAGGTCCCCTGGGCTGTGAGTTCAGTCTACTGAGCTGCTCCCTGGACGCAGAGCCCCCTCTCTAGGCCTCCTTGGCAGGAAGACCAGAAGCTAGGAAATATTTGACCTAGGCAGAAAATAGTCAGGCCCCAGGAGGAATGGGCTGAGCCCTCCTCCTCTCCTTTCCCACCCCTTCCCCTGCTCACTCCTCCCTCTCCTCTGCCCTCTCTCCTCCCATCTCCCCTCCCTTCTCTCCATCCCTGCCTTCTCTTCTCCTCTCCTCCCCATCATACAGCGCGCGCGCGCGCGCGCGCGCGCGCACACACACACGCACAGAGTATGACACACTCAATATTGCATAGACACCACTGAAGGGCCAGGGGAGGGCGGAGCCAATCTGGGCTGGGCTGGGCAGCTTCTGGGGCCAGCTTCGAGGATCTCCCCACCAACCACATTCCCCCCCCCCAAACCCCACCTCTCGAGTGAGGGTCCTGCCAGGCACCCAGACCCAACCCCCTCCTTACTTCTTGAGAACAGCGATCTCATTCTCTACGGCCACCTCCTTCCCCCTCAGAGCCTTCTTTGGGATACACTTGAGAGCCACCAGTCTCTTGGAGCACCGGTTCTGGGCCAGAAACACCTCAGAAAAAGCTCCCCTGTGGAGAAAGAACGGCCCAGGGGTGAGGGGCTGCCACCCGGTAGGGCTCACACCTCCAGGGATCTGCAGTGGCCCTGCCAGCCTCCTGTAGAAGACTGACACCCTGGGACCACAGGTCTGCTGGCTGCACTGACTCCCTGGGGAGGAGATGGCCCAGTGTAACTGAAAGGAACCGAGTCCAAAGCTCACCTCTGCCACCTTCCCATCCCTGGGCCTCAGTTTCCTATTCTGTTAAATGAGACTAGATGGTCTCCAAGGTCCCTGCCATCTTAGATCTAGGTGGGATCCTATGTGTGACACTGAAGACGTCCCTTCCCCTCAGCCACCCTCAGTCCCCCCCCCTTAGATCCAAAGGGTCTAAAATCTAAAGATCCTATAGATGATCTCTAGGGGGCCTCCTAGTTCTCTCCGGGAGCCTGAGGACACCCCCCCCCAAGCCCACCAGGACACAAGCCCCACCCCCGGGGTCCATCGAGAGCGCCCAAGTGCCAGAATATCCCAGACAAAGCCAGAATGGCGTGGGATGGGCCCCAATTGCAGAAGAGAGAGGGGTGGGAGCCCTGGCCTCGTCTTCTCCCAATCCCGAGAAGCCCATGCCTCTGCTCCAAAGAACCAGGGGGGCTCCGGGCTGGGGCCTTGGGGGAGGGGCAGAACATCTGGCCAGAGGTTAGACAAATCCCCAGAGGGTCCTTGGGGGCAGGGAAGGAGCGGGGAGGGACCCCCCTCCCCCCCCCCAGCCTCTAGCCCATCCATCACTCACGCGCCCAGTTTCTCTCGAATGTCGTAGATTTTGCCAATATCCTCCGTCTTCTTCTTCCAGCTTGAGCCCAGCAGCATGTCTGGAGGGACAGAATGACTGGGCTAGCCTGGGGGCAGAATGGGAGAGAGAAGCGCGATGGGGAGCGCCCCTCTCATCCCCTCCCCACCCCCAGGAGGGGTCCGGGCGGACCCCGGACCCCGGAGACGAGGCTGGAGACGCAGTCACTGCTGGGAGACGACGTGATGCCTGAGTCTGGCCACAGGCAGGGCGGGGGAGGCTACATCACCAGCGTCACACACACACATACACACACGCTGCAAAAATGAGATGGTGGCTGGCTCCTGGCCAGTTCGAACATGCTCCCAAACATACGTCCACACGGCACTGTACATACAACACACACAGAAGAGAGAGCAGCGCGGTGCCCACGCCCAGCCAAATCTACACCCACGCAGGAGGGAGACAGCATCAGGACTGAGCCCTGCCCCAC
>NW_025391064.1:0-11970 GCF_016433145.1 Gracilinanus agilis | reverse complement strand
CCTTCCTTCCTTCCTTCCTTCCTTCCTTCCTTCCTTCCTTTTTCTTTATTTCTTTCTCCCTAACCTTCTGCCTTAGAATACATACTCTAAGTATTGGTTCCATAAAGAACTGGAGGAATTCCATGTGAACTGGAAAGACCTCCATGAATTGATGCAGAGTAAAAGGAGCAGAGCCAGAAGAACATTGTACACAGAGACAGATACACTGTGGTACAATTGAACATAAGGGACTTCTCTACTAGCAGCAATGCAAGGATCCAGAGCAAGGCTGAGGGACTTATGAGAAAGAAAACTAGCCACATTCAGAGGAAGAACTGTGGGAGGAGAAACACAGAAGAAAAACAACTGCTTGAACACATGGGCTGATGGGGATATTACTGGGGATGTAGACACTAAACGATAACTCTAGTTCAACTATCAATAATATGGAATTGGGTCTTGATCAGTGATACATGTAAAACCCAGTGGAATTGTGCTAAGGGGGGTTAGGGGAGTTTGGGGGAGAGAGTTTTTATTATTATTTTATAAAAAATTAAAAAAAATAAATAAGTATTGGTTCCAAGGCAGAAGACCAGTAAGGGCCAGGCAAAGTGTGTGTAGGGAGGGGCTGGGGGGAGGTGTTAAGTGACTTGCCCAGGATCATACAGTGAAGTACCTGAGGCCACTCAGGACTTCCCATCTTTAGGCCTGGCTCTCTAGCCCTTCCCCAACCATTTTCCTCTTTTTCCTGGTTGTCCTTTACTTCTGTGTATTTGCATTCCCTCTTTTGTTTCTTTGGGAAGACTTGCCACCATGGATCTGAGTCATTATATTCTGCCAACCATTTCTTTGATGCGGGCCAAAATTCAGTGTTCACAGTTTTTCTATCCCTTTTAAACCCTTCAGGAACATCCTGCTATGGTTCTCTGCTCTCTTGGGAATCCACAAGTTCCTCTGCCTCATCAGGTGTTAATTTGTTTCCTTTTGTCTTGCAATATTAATTCAAAGATGTCTGGATTTTTTTAAACTAATCATAAAACATGACTTCTTTGCTGATCATATTCTTCTCAGGTCTTCCCTACTTTATCCACTTATTCTCAAGGTCTTGATTGAGTTTTCTTCCTCCTAAGGTCTTTGGTAATATCAGCATTCCCTGCCCCACTTATCATTCATTTTCTGACTCCTTCCTCTTTGATGGCAGTTTTTTATGGAGAGTAAACTTCAAAGTCCTCTCATTTTTCTCCCTTGTAGGACAGTTCACGTTTCACGTTTCTGCTACGAGTGACTCCAGGATACAAGGCTTTTCTGGTCTTAATGGAGTATCACACAGCTACTTACCCATATCTTGCCCCACTTCTCTCCATTCTGACTTTTTGGGATTTTCCATTGCATTCAGAAGAGTGAGAAAGGTATAGTGTTGAGTTCAGTTATAACAAATACTATGGTGATGAGACCTTAGGCAAGTTGCTCTGTCAGCCTCAGTTTCCTCATCTGTCACAGGGAGGAAAATAATAGCATCTGCTTCAATCAGTCAATTGATAAATATTTATTAGATACCTACCATGCCCCAAACAGTCCCTACCCTCCAGGCAAACCTTACAAAGAAAGGTCTGTGCATATGGGCTGTCATCAGCACCATCTTCATCTCTTTGTGAAGCTGGCACTGCCCGGGCATTGCAGGCCAGGGAGAGGCTGAGTTGGAACCACAGGGAGGGATTGCTTGGGCAGGGCTGGCTCCTGAGCTGGGGCTGGCTGCCCTGGGCATGGAGAAAACCTGATTCATAGCCATGAAAAGAGCTGCATTCATCCTTGTAGGAAATGGTTTTCAGTCTTTGAGGCTATTTCCTAGTGTGGCACAACCTGCCCCTGTGGAACAGAGCAAGTCTGTCTGTCCACAGAGACGTGGGTGGGAACAAAAAGTCTCCAAAGGAAGGGGATGGAAGGAGGAATGGAAATTTCAGGAACACTTTCACACACACTCACACCCATATTCATACAGGCACTCACACACACACCTCAGTTAGAATATCTGGCTGTTTTGAGATGTTCAGATCCTGAGGAGCAGCCTCAGAGGAGGCCACGTGCTTCCACCTGTACCCTTCTCTCACAGCTGGCCGATGAGTCATCAGTCATTGTGCCTGTGCTAGAAGAATGGAAGTCATTCCATTTATTTCAATTAAAAAGTATTTCTTAAGCGTTTTTTGCCTTGGCCCCTGGGCTCAGGCACTGGGGCTACAAAGGTCAAAATGAAAGCATTCCTGCCTTCAGTGAGATTGCATTCTAAGGGGAAGCCATTCTTCTGCAGACAAGTAAATAAAAAACACACAGAGTGATCTGGGAGTGGAGGAGGAGCCCTGGAGAAATCCAGAAAGACCTCCTGGAAGGGATGGAGCGCTTTGTAAACACCAATATGGCTAGAAGACAGGGAGGGAGGGGGTAACAGGAGATCATCCTGGAAAGGTAGGATAAAGGCAGACTGCAAAGGAAGCAAATACCAAGGAGTGGATTGTATTTTATCTTAAAGGCAAGAGGCAGCTATGAAAGCTTCTTGAGCAGAAGAGTGACATGGTAACATTCCCATATTTCAGGAAGATCATTTTGGCAGCTGGATAAAGGGTGGAGTGAAGGAGAGGGTCTGGCTTCACGGAGGTCCCTAGGACTACTGCAGTCATTTTGGCGAGAGGTTAGAAGGTCTTGGACTAGGACAGGTGGTGGAGAAAGGGGCACATCCAGAAGTATGGAAGTGTAGCGAGGACTAGTCATCGGGCACCAATCTGTTTGGAAGGCACAGAGATGCCCTCCCTGGTTTTAGTCTTTAGAGGATGTGCACATATTTTTACAAGTCCTGGTGGCAGTCGTCTGGAGGAGCCCGAGCCCCTCAGGTGGCAGAGAAAGGCTCTGCAGCTGGAGGTAGACTACCAGGGAGAAAGGGAGCAGCTGGGGGCTGGCTATGGACTTTGGAAAGTCACTGATCTAAGAGCCTAGCAGAGAGCTACATGGAAGGGGAAACCTGGGGAGACTCCAAGAAGGGACAAAAGGACTCCCAGGGCTAAGAGCTGGGAGATCGATAGCCTGGGGTGACTCCTGCTCTTTACACAGGGCTTTGCTTGTGCCCATTTACCCAAGGACCTGATGTGGAGCTCCAGCTTGGGTTGGGGCAAATGTCTTTGTAACTGCCCTTTTCTAAAAGCTGAGGGAGTTCTACTGGCTTGTTGAAAATGAGAAGTGAGCTGATGGGGGCTCGTGAATGACTGGATAGTTTCGGAGTCATGGTCATTCATGTTCCCGGTCCCCAGCCTTCCAGTTGGAGGAGGCCACTCATCACTAGCCTAGTCATGGCCCTTCTTCAAGCCTTCATTGCGTCTCCCCTGGACCACTGCAGTGCTGTCCTAAGTAGTCTGTTGCCTTTGAATCCAACCCTGTTTCTGTTTGAGTCTGACACTGCCACGTCCTCACCTTGATGGTTCCCTCCCCTTGTCCAGATCTGTTTCCTGTTCCTCCCCTTCTTGGGGTCAGTGCCCTTTCCCAGCTGACCTATGGGCCGTTTCCTGAACTGGACATCGCGTGTCCTGACTCCAGCTGTTCCTCTGTGCCTGGAATGCCCACCTTCTTCCCCACCAGTAACTTTTAGAATTTTTAGTGACTGGGGGCAGCTGGGTAGCTCAGTGGATTGAGAGTCAGGCCTAGAGACCTGGGTTCAAATCTGGCCTCAGACACTTCCCAGCTGTGTGACCCTGGACAAGTCACTTGACCCCCATTGCCCACCCTTACCAACCTTCCGCCTAGGAGCCAATACACAGAAGTTAAGGGTTTAAAAAAAAAAGTTTTAGTGACTTCAACTTTCAATTCAGGGGCCACCTCCTACAGGAAGCCCTTCCTGACTCCTTCCCCACCTAGTTGCTGAGGTTCTAGTTGTGAGAAGCAGTTACAGGGCAGCTGGTGCATAGAACACCAGCCTCAGAGTCAGGAAGACCTGAGTTCAAAGGGAGTCTCAGACCCTTAGGAGCAGGTTGACCCTGGGCCGTCCACTTCATTCTGCCTGACTCAGTTTCCTCATCTGTAAAATGGGGGATAATAATACTTTCCAGGTTGTTGGGAGGATCAAATGAGGGCACAGAGGAGGCTTACATTTCCTGCTGCCATAGATTCTTCCCCCTGGAAGCGAGGCCCCCCAATGCAGGCCGAGGGCCGATTTCCTATCTTGCCTTCACTCCCCAGTGCCTAGGTAGGTGCTTCAGAAGTGTCTGCTGAGGGGACTGTGTTCTATTCCAGAGAGATTTATTCTTCAGGATTGCATGGTGGCCCCCCCAGCCTTGTGTCACAACCTTCGTGACCCCCCAATCCCTAGAGGATGTGGGGGGGCAGCTTCCTCTCCAGCAGGCGTCCTTCACCACTCTGGGCTCTTGGGCACAGACAGAAGCTGCCTGGAACCGTGCGGGCTAAATGCCTAAAATACAAGCTGATGCCCAAGGAAACGAGTCATTGGACAGACAGAATGATCAGAGAGGAGAAAGCGAGGGCAGACTCCCCCGGCCCTGGCGCAGGCGCCTGCAGAGAGCTGGGCAAGCGGAGGGAAGCATTCTGCCAGCACAGCCCTGCAGGGAGCCGTGCCCGCCTCCCCTTGTCTAGTGGAACTTGGCGCGGGGTGGGCAGCCCCTGATCCTGGGCGCCCGCTAAGTCACCCTCTGAAGTCAGCTGGAGTCTGAATTTTCGGGGTGGGGGGCACCAAGCCCAGAGGCAGGAAGACCTGAGTTCAAAGCTAGCCTCCGACATTTACTAACTTTGTGACTATGGACAAGTCTTGTCCCGCTGCCTGCCTTGGTTTCCCCAACTTGACAAGGGGGTAATAAGAGCCCCTCCCTCCCAGGGTGGTTGTGAGAAGCCAATCAGAGAACATCTGTGAACTTAGGGCCTGGCATGCAGTAGGCTCTCCTTGAATGTTTATTCCCTTCCCCTCCTCAGCAGGCCTCTTCTTGAAGACATGCAGGGACGGGGAGCTCACTACCTCAAGCATTTTGCTCCGGCTCCTTTTTTTTTCCTTCTGAAAACACATAGTCCGAACGTGTAATCTTTTCACCCGGATGGGTCCCGGGCCTGCAGCCATGACGCTTCCCTGGGGGAGCCCAGGCCTCCCGGGGAGGGGAGAGGCGAGGTGTGTCCTCCCCAGCCTCCACGATACTGCCATTATGCTTAATGACTCGCACGTGTGGTAGGCTGAAACCAGAGCTGGCAGCCTCAAACCAGTTGTGCCAAAACCGGAGCTGTTGTCACCAGAGGAGGGGCCTCCGGGAGCTGGTGGCGTCGCCCAGCTCTGCCGCCCCCTGACGTCCTGCCATGTTCCTCCTTCCCTTTGGGGCCGGGCAGGGGAGCATCGGCTGGAGCCTCCCCACAAGGGCGGCCAGGCTCGGGCTCCTGCCTTGGGGGGCTCCACTGTGTCTCTGACCTGGAGAAAAGCAGACGGGGTGGGGGGACCCTCCTGGTGGGTCTTGGGGGGTTGGGAGGGGGCACGATTAGGAGCAGCTGCAGTTCCAGGCCAGTATCAAGTGATTCTTCCCGGCCCAGCCCTGGCTGGCTGCTGGGGTGACAGCCCCCCTCTTCCCTCCCCCCCCCCCCCGTATTGCTAGGCAGTCTCTGAATTGAATGTCTGGGGGAAGACAGGTGGGCTCCCAGGAGGAGGCCTTCAGGAAGGAGAGCTAGCAGGAAGGCAAACCTTGAATACAGATAAGGATGGGTAGAGGCTGAGGAGGGGGGAGGGATGCATTCCAGCCTCCTCTGGGACAGCCTGTTCCGAAGGGGCTGGAATGCTGCCTTTGGGCAGTTTAGCTGGAACACAGGCTCCTGGACAGACCCGAGGAGGGCAGATGAAATTAGGCTGACAAGGGAGGTGGCTGGGGGCGAAACTGGGAGGGAAGGAGCACTCGGGGCTGGGACGCCATCTTGGAGGTACTAGGGAGCCCCTGCAGGTTTTTGATGGGGGGGAGGGCAGCGTGGCCAGATCTGTGCTTTGGACAGGATGCGGTCATTGGATGGGGGATGGGTTCTCCACATCACAGGGAAGGTGAGGGGGACCCACTAGGAGGGGGCCATGCCATTGGTGAGACCCGGCCAACGAGCCTGGGGAAGGGGGAGAAGTCAAAGAGGAGCCCGAGGCCAGCCCCCCAGGAGCGGCTCAGAATGGGGGTGCCCCTCACCGAAATGGGACGAGCTACCCAAGGAAGCTGCCGCCATGCCGAAGCAGCGAGGAGGCCAACTAGAGAAGCCTCCTTGGAGGGCAGCGAATGGGCGGCTGAGGGAGGAAAAGGGAGTCTCCTCCCAGCCCTCCGTCTGTCCTCCTGGGGGAGGCTGGGCCGCTTTGCTGGGGGGTCATAGGTGGAATCCCTCCCAGCTCCCAGATTCAATTAGATAAATATTAATTAATCACCCGGCTGTGCCAGACTGGCACCCTTTGGGCTGGGAAGGCCAAGACAGAAAACAGTTGCCTCTCACCCAAAGCAGGACAGTCTTCCGAGGAAAGAGGGAAACTGAGTCAGGGGTCCCCGGACCATAGATTTCAGACAGGAGGAGACCTTCTTTCAGCCTCTTTTCTGAGCTATGGAACGGGACGATAACGGGCGAGTGACCCCCGAGAGCGGCGGAGGAACCAGCGAGATTCGGGGTGCACCCTCTGCCCCCCTCGAAGGGCTACGAGAACGCTCTCATCGTGGCGGCACGAGGAACTGTGGGACGAGTGATGGTAGGAGGCGGCCCGGACCCCGGTGGGGGGAGGCATCGCAGGACCCCGAGCCGCCCCCACGCTGCGCTCCCCCACAAAACAGGGGCTCTCCTGGCAAAGCGGCCGGCGCGAAGGCCAAGACAGCCTGTTCCTGCCTCCCTGCTGCCAGGCACCCCGACCACACTGCCGGGTATTCGGGGTGTCGGAATGGCGTTAAAAATAGAGAAGGAGCGAGCACAAGGGCACCCACTGGGAGACGAGAGAGCTCGGCGGAGGAGAGCCACCCCCCCCCCCCAGGAAATTCAGAGCTGTGGAACAGGAGGGAGCTCCAAGCTGGGTGCCAGGCCGGGCCTGGCTGCCGGGGCTACAGAAAGAGGGGGCACCGGTGGCGCCCTCCAGGCGTGTTCTCCGCAGCGGCGGCCAGTAGTGTTGGCCTTCGGTGGGGGAGGCCGAGGGGGGTGCCGTGAGCTCAGGCCCCAGAGAGGGCCCCGGCTGGGCTCATTCACTGACCAGCTTTTAATGAAGCGCCAACCATGGATGGCCAGAGGCTGCCCTGGGCCGGGCCAGGCCCCTCAGGAGCTTGTGGGGTAGCCGGGCCGGAGGACACCAGGAAGACACCTTGGCCGGGCCCAGGTAGCTCGGAGGGCAATTTCTTTTCTTTCTTTTTAAAAATTAAGTTACCCCCCCCCCCCCACTTATCTTCTCAGGCTCAATCCTGTGTGTTGGCTCCGGGGTGGAAGAGTGGTCAGGGTGGGCCATGGGGGTCAATGACTTGCCCAGGGTCACCCAGCTGGGAGTGGCTGAGGCCAGATTGGAACCCAGGACTGCCTGCGTCTGGTTCTGGCTCTCCATCCACTGAGCCACCTCCCTGGAAGGGAGGACACCAGGGAGAGATGCAGATTAGAGTTCCCACAGTAAGTCCTGCCCGGGCGGGCTGCTGGAGGCTGGAGGCAGGGGAACACCTGAGGAAGGGGAAGGCCGGAGACAGGAAGGGCGGGAGAGCAGAGGCTGGGATGGCGCTGAGGGGGCCGGAGGGAGGCAGATCGGGGAGGTGGGACTGCTCAGACACGTGCTGCATTTAAAAGACAAAGTGAAAACTACACTGACTTCAAAACAAACATTTAATTTAAAATAATAACAGCCACTCTCCTTCACTCTCCACACTCCTTCCTTTTCCCTTTTTCCTCTGTTTCTCTCTCTCTTTCTTTGCTTCTCCGTTTCTTTCTTCCCTTATTTTCTGCCTTAGAACCCACATTGATTCCAAAGCAGAAGAGCGGTAAGGGTAGGCAATGGGGGTTAAGGGACTTGCCCAGGGTCACACAGCTAGGAAGTATCTGGAGTTGGATTTGCACCCAGGACCTCCTGTCTCCAGGCCTGGCTCTCTATCCACTGAGCCGCCCAGCTCATGTTTCTGTGTTTTCTAGATCACAAAGGTTCTCACGGATGCCCTTCGGTTTTCCATGGCAAAGCCCCCCCCTCCATTACCTCTCAGTCATGTCTTGCCCCCCCCCCCCCGCAGGGATCCCATCAGACAGGTGGCAGCCACATTCTAGCCTGGCAGCTTCCCACCTCTGCCCAGAGGCATGGAGGGTTCCTCAAAGCCCCCTGGGGAGGGAGAAAGCAGGGGCCGGCCTCCCGAGGCCAGTCTGGCCTCCCTTCCTATCGGCCTCTGAACGGAGGAGGACCCTGGATCCTCCGATGAGCTAAGAGAGCAAGACCTGGNCTATCGGCCTCTGAACGGAGGAGGACCCTGGATCCTCCGATGAGCTAAGAGAGCAAGACCTGGGCCAGCTCCAGGCCAGGCGGGGGGGGGTAGGGGGGGGAGGGGGGACGACCACTCTGATTTGGGGCCTGTAAAGTCCACCGGGAGCGAGGGAGGGGGATGGCTGTTCCAGAGGCGCATGAACAGAGTCACCAAGCACGTATTAAGCACTCGCTGTATACGGACATGGGCTGGGGCTACAGAAGAGAAAGTGGCACCCACCGCGGGGGACACTGATAAGAGGTGGCCCTTGAGCCGGGCCGGAAGGGAGGGAGGGAGGGACCCTCTGAGCAGGAAGGCCGCTCCGGGGGAGGAGACGCTGGGGGAGAGCAGAAAAAAGGTCAGCGAGGCTGGACCCAAGTGATGGGCAGCTGGGCCTGGCGGGGGAGGTGCTCGAGGGCCAAACAGAGGGGTTTTAGGTCTGAGGCCCAGGGCCATAGGGAGCTACAGGAGTCAGAGTGACACAGTCAGAATTGGGGAGGGGGCTTCCACGAGTTCAATTTGCTTTAATAAGCGTTTATTAAATGCTTACTGTGTATAGAGAGAGCTGAGCAAAAGAAGGATTCAGGTATGTTGAAAGCAGGCATCAGGGATGCCAGGTGGCTCAGCGAATCGAGACCAGGGGGCCTGGGTTCAAATGTGACCGCAGACACTTGCTATGCAAGTCACTTAGCTCCCATAATTCTAAGAGGTAAAGTAAGAGTTTCAAAAAAAAGAAAGAAAGGGAGGAAGGGAGAAAGAAGGAAAGAAAAAGAAGCATCCTGGAGGCAGTCCAGAGCTGGAAGGCTCTTTCTGGGTCAGTCACCTTGGCCACTCCCTCCTCATCTGACAGGAATAAAAAACCAAGGTCCAGGAGAAGTGACTTGGCCAAGGTCACACGGCTGCATTGGGCAGGGAGTGGAGGCTCTAGAAACCAGTAATCCAAGCCTGAAGTCTTGATCTTTTCCTGCCAGCTGTGAGGGTTGAGCCCCAAACCCCAAATGAGACGAAACAAAGCACCCAGCAAACCGAGACCAGTACAAAATCCTGGCAAATAGGAACCCAGAGCAAGAGGGCTGGGGCTGGGGCTGGGGCTGGGGCTGGGGCTGGGGCTGGGTGGCGCCCTTGAACTGGGCCCGAGGGCCACGCCGGCCCGTGCAGCCTCCGGGGAGCCCTGAGTGGGCCCTTGGGCAGCTCGGGTTTCTCTCTCTGCTTTGACACCAGGAAGCGATTGATACCGAACACCTGAATTAGCACAGGGCCTTGTTTAACTTGTGGGTGTGGGCTCGGCCTGGCCAAGAGCTGGCCGCTGACTCGGCACAGACTCGCGCAGGGCCCCTGACCAGCACTTTGAGGCTGGAAAGTCAGCAGGCACCAAGGATGCCCGCAGGCACACACCCAACCCGCGGCCCGTCCTCCCCAAGCCCGGCAACACTGGGCCGGCCTGTCCCTCCGGACCCACCTGGAGCCTGAAGTGACCCCCGTCAGTCTGTTGAAGCCCTACGACTATGTCCCAGCTACGGGGCACACAAAGACAGAAGGGAGGCAGTTCCTGTCCTGGAGGGGCTGAGCCTCCAGCGGGGAAGACAACCTGCACAAGTGGCTAGGGAGATGCAAGGTGCTTTGGGAAAGGGGGAGCAGGAGCTCCTGGGGGTGGGCTGGGCCAGGACCCAGAGGGTGGGGTGTCCCTCCCTGAGACTCAAGGGATTCTGGGAAACTCAGGTGAGGATCTAAGCCAATATGTGGAAGAGAACACAGTGAAGCTTAAGAAGCGGAGAGCTAGGAAGGGCTCGGAATGCCCTCCCAACAGATTCTGAAGGTACTAGGGAGCCCCTGGAGTTGATAGAGGAAGGCGCAGAGTGGGAATGATATGCTCCGACTTATTTACCAGGACAGAGCAGAGAGCAGAAAGACCCCAAGCAGGGGGACCAAACAGGAGGCCCCTGCCAGTTTCCCAATACAGGGTGTCCAAAAGTCTTAATATAGTTTTAATATTATTGATCTCTTTAACTTAAAATGCCGTGGGGACTTTGGAGGTGATAACCTGGGGAGGGAGGTGCTATTATTATCCCCATTTTACAGATGAGGAACCTGAGGCAGAAAAGGTTAAGCAACTTGTTCAGGGCCCCCCAGTAAAGTCCCAAACTGGATCTGAATTCAGGTCTTACTGCCTCAAGGCATAAATTTAATCTGTGGCTGTCAGAACAATCCTGCTTTTCTGTGCTCATTCTTAGCCTTCTGTTACTTCTAGGCATTAAAGAAAACTCCATGAGACCTTCACTTCTTTCTTTTTTAATTCTGTTTTATTGCTGCCCTCGGATCCCTGCCGCTCCCCCATTCCCAGTGGAGAAAAAGGTGGGAAAAGCCCTCAGACCCAATAGGCTTAGGGGAAAAGCTTCCCTCCTCAGTGGCTCTGGAGCAGGCACTATGCCAGGCACGGTGGAGAGATCAATCCAGCCAGCCAAGGCTGCTGGACCTTGTTCCCCTCCTGCCTGGCCAAAGGCAGCCCGAGCCTCAAGGAGCTTCCAATCGCACGGGGGTGGGGGGTGGGGCACAAGCGGGAGGCAAGCTCAATACGGGATAAATTGGCCAGAATCGGCTCGGGGAGGCTCTGCCCTCCGGGAGTTCGCCTTCCAGCTGTGGAGACAACCTTTAAGCAAATAGAAGCCGGTTCGACGGCAACGTCTAGTGGGAGAAAGGAGACACGCGGGGAAGACTTCCTGTAGTCCGGGACTATTAAGGAGCTGTGAGAGGCATCCCAGGCAGGGGGCACAGCCTGAGCAGAGGCTTGGAGATCAGTTTGGCTGGACCGCAGAGCGCAGGAGGGGAAGCGTACCAGGCAGTAAACCTGGAAAGCCAGGAAGGGGCTAGGCTGTGAAGGGCTCTGAATGTCGGGGTGAACAGCTTGTCTAGGGTCACACAAAGCTAACTGGGGCAGGACCCCCAATTCAAGCGCAGGCTGTTTCACCCCCATCTGGGAGCCCAAGAAGGTCACCCCACTCCCATTTTACAGAGGAGTAACCTGAAGTCCAGAGAATTTCATTGTCACGCAAGGGGTAAAGGACAGAGGCAGGATTTGAACCCTGGGTCTGGAGCTAGCGCTTTTTCTATTGCCCCACGTGGCCTGGGCTCCCAGCCCTTAAGAAACAGTAACTAACATAGGTTAGTTACCACCTCCGCCCCTCTCCTCGGACTGGTTAAACAGCAACCAGCTTTGATCGACAGGGAGACCAACCAATAGGTACTCAGGAAGTTTCCCTCTGGCTCGCTGGGGGCGTGGCTTTTGGCCCATGGCCCCTCCCTGAGCAGTCTGTCCAATGACGGGAGGTAGAGCCGGGAGGGGGCGTTGCCCCGCGCGCAAGCTACCAATGGAGAGCAGGCAGGCGGGAGGCAGGGCCGGCTAGGGCTGGGCCGGGCAGCGGCGGGCGGGGAAGTCAGTTCGTCCGTCAGCCCGTCTGTCCGTCCGTCCGTCCGAGCTGAGCGGGCTGCGAAGGAGGCGCGGGAGGCCGGGAGCGGGCCGAGGCGGGCTGTCTGCGGC
>NW_025391063.1:0-7363 GCF_016433145.1 Gracilinanus agilis | reverse complement strand
CTCTCTCTCTCTCTCTTTCTTTCTTTCTTTCTTTCTTTCTTTCTTTCTTTCTTTCTTTCTTTCTTTCTTTTTCTTTTCTTTTATAATATATACATATAATCTCCGAATAAGCACAGATCTGGGAATCAGAAAGCTCAGTTTTGATTCTAGTCTCTGCCATTTACTATATGACTATGAGCAATTTAATTTGTCTGTGCTTAAGATTCTTCATCTTTAAAATAAGTCTAAAATTACTACTACTGTCTGGATCACTGGATTTTTAAAAACACTTTTAATACTTTAAAGTAGTGCATAAATGTGAGCTAGTATTAATATGATACCATCTGTGCCAAGAAGCAGACTTGTCTTTTCATTGTGCTTTGTGCCCTGAAGATATGTTTTTTAAATCTACATTTTCATTATCCTTAAAATTACCTTTTAGAATATTCACTTCATTCTGAGTTTTAGTGTTGTTATACCTGCTTGTATATAGCTTTTCCTTTATTTTACATTCATTCTTGCATTTTTCATACATTCATTGTTACATTTGTATCCTTAAATGTTCAAATGAGATGTCTGTAAAATGCTTAGCATAGTGCCTATCTATGTTACACCATATAGTAGACACTTAATAAATAATTATTCCGTGTATCCTTGTACCCCCTCCTTTTTTTATTCTTTTAAAGTTTTTTTTTTCCAAGATTATGTCAGTACAACTTTCAGTAATCACTTTCTGGCAATTTTTGATCCAGTTTTTCTCCCTCCCTCCTTCCCTTCCCTTCCCTTTTTTAAGATAGCAGGCAATATGCTATAGGTTACATGTGTTATTATATAATATATATTTCTATGTTCATTGTGTTGTGAAGGATACTCCTCCTTTTAATCATTAACATCATGTTTAGTTTTTATTTTCAGAATTTTATTTTTGTTCAAACATATGACTATGGGATCTTCATTCTGACATTTTTGAAATCAAGATTTCTAAAGTCAGTATTTCTCCAGATTTTCATTTCTACTTATCTATGTATCCATCCATCTATCTATCCATGCATCCATCCTCTATCTATCTATCTATCTATCTATCTATCTATCTATCTATCTATCTNCCAGGCAGAATCTATCTATCTATCTATCTATCTATCTATCTATCTATCTATCTATCTATCTATCATTATAAAGAAGTTAGGCAATCTTGGTTAAAGGAGGGACAAAGGGTGATAGGGTGATGGGAGGAGGAATGAAGGGGATAGCTGAGTATATGGAAGGGATGAATGAGTAGGTCTGAATATAAGACGGTAAGGGAATGAATGGGAGTAAACAAGAGGGCTGCTCAAACAGGCTTATCACTGAGGCTAGAGATAGAGGATACTTGGAGGAAATAGCTGGGTTCTTCAGGCAGGGAAGGTACCTCTATGATACAAGAGGAATTGGGCCAGTCAGAAATGTTTTATATCTGGCTGGAGGGTTTCTCTTGTTAATTTTTAAAGTCCCTTGTTGGAGGAGTAAAAAGGGCTCCTCCCTGCCAGTGAAATTGATGTCTGTAGGAAGTCTCAGGCTGGGTACTTCCTGCCCAAGATGGATGCCCAGGTTTCCCCCAAGAAATAAAGTAATTTTTCCCTCTTTGGTCTTTGCCTTAATCTTCAATACAATGATTCACCAGAGGCTTGTATAGGTAACAAAGGGGATTTATTAAAGTCAGGGATAATCAGAGGGAAAGACGTCTTAGGGTTTTTTAACTGCTGCTAGGGAGAAGGCTGGTGCTGGAGGATGGGTCACAGGAGAGGGTTAGACTGAGAGAGGCCAGCTCTCCCAGTCAGGAAGGTTTGACTGCCTTTGAAGTAAAATATTTATCAAATCACTAAATTAGGGGTGGCTTGATTTAGAATGTCCTACTTGCCTACAGAAACTAAACCCACAATGTCCAACCACCAAGCCCACCCTTCCTCCCAGGGCCCAAAGGGAAATTCAGGGAAAACAGGAGGGATGTAAATGGAGAGATCAGGGAGAGGTTCAGAGAAATCAGCTAGGTCCAAATCCCCAAAGACAAAGGCATAGGCCAAGGCAAAGCCAAAAGGCAAAAGCCCTTCAGTTGGAGCTTCAGCATTATTTATAGTCTCCAGCTCCAACTGTCTTTATGTGAACATTCTAAAACTTCTAACTGCCAGGGCTGTACAGTTGAATTTGCAAAAGGAAAAAAAAAAACTATTGCTGCAACCCTGCATTACACTATCTATCTATCTATCTAATCACAGGACAATATACTTTGCAATAAGGAATCCAGATACTTGGAATGTTTAAATGGTCAACAAAAAGTCCCTATTTGGGGGGTCATGAAACTCCCATATCTCCTTTCCTTTTCCATTCCTTCACCCTCAATTAATTTACCCAGAACTCTTACTGGAAGAAATGCAAATAAGATATCCTATTATGGCCTTTCTATGGCTAAATTAAAAGGAACAGGCAACACAATCTAGGTTAGGGCTGGGGAAAGAGGGAAAATTTTGGATATGGAGAGGATTTTCAAAACTCATCTCTTTTCATAGTGTAAAATGATAGTTTTCAAAGTTTGTTTTAAATGGCCCATGGGGGTCACCATGAAACTTTTGTGGGGCCCAGGAAGTCACAACTATTTTCATAATCCTAATAAGATGTATGCATTTCTAATAAAGTAAACATTGATAAATATAATTCACATAAAAAATTCTTTGAAGTGGCCTAAATAATTTTTAAGAGTATAAAGAGGTCTCAGGACCAAAAAGTTTAAGATACTATTGACCTTAAAAATATCAGATTATAATCAGCTTATTACTTTGGTATCACCTGTTTTTTAATGATATAATCACTTTTAAGTTTGCCTTCAATTCTATTTCCTTAACCAATCTTACTAATGGATAATCTGAATTTAATCTAGCACAGGAATTTGCCTTCTATCCCTGGAAAAATGAAATTCTCACAAATAATATAAAATATTTTAAAATTTGGCTTCTAAAATGATACATTTCTCTAAATTTGCTTCTCTCTCAATATATGCGTTTATACCAATATTTGCTTTATTATTTTTATTAAGTGTTATTAGAAAAAATGATAATGTATCTATCTAAATCAGTGATAGGCAAACTTTTTAAAGAGGGGTCCAAAGGAAAGGAAATGCTCATGTCAGTCTGTATCTAAGGCAACTCTTTCAAAGTTTCATTGTATTGTATCCTACTCATTGTATTTGTCAGATGAGGAATAATGTCCTGCAGCTGGATAGAACATTTCAAGGGGGCCGCATCTGGCCTACGGGCTGTAGTATGCCCATCACTGATCTAAATAGATAAATAAAAATAATTTTATATTCACTTAAAAAGATCCTTCTGTTATGAAATACTCAATAATTATTAAAACAATATGTATTTTAATTCAAATATGTTAATATTTCATTATAGTTCTAATTGGAAATAAATGCAAGCCACACATGTTTTAGGAAAAGACAGACAAATTCTAGTGTTAATAAAGGAAACATTTCAACACAAACTATTATAATTACTATTTTGTTCACCCTCAAAAATATATTTTGTAGATAATGTTCTTAAAAAGCCTTAAAATACAAACATAGAAATAAAGAATAGGCTATGCAAATTTAATTGTATTAGCATAAAAGTGTTTAAGGTTTACATATTTTCATAATTGTGTGGATGTATATTTGATTGGGATTGAGGCAGCTAGGTGGCTCTATGGCTAGAGGACTGGGCCTGGAGTCAGGAAGACCTGAGTTCAAATCTGCCCTCAGACACATATTAGGTGTGTAACCCTGGGCAAGTCACTAAACCCCTGTTTGCCTTAATCCACTGGAAAAAAAGAATGGCAAACCACTCTAATATCACTACCAAGAAAACTTCATGGTTCACTGAAAAACAAATGTGTGGTAGGCCATAAAAGATTTGGTGGCTGATTATATATAAGGACAGACAAACGCTGAAAATAAATGTCTAGATTATGAATGAAGGTTATGCAGTGTGCTGCCAATGGTAGAAGTAGTAATATCAGAAGAAAGGAACAGACTTTTTGGGTGCTTTTAAATCTTGGCAAAAGCCATACGTCTCTTTCTCTTTCTCTCTGTCTCTGCCTTTGCCTCTATCTCTGTGTCTGTCTCTCTCCCCCTCTTTCCCATTTCCCCCTATTTTCTCTCTTTCTGTTTCTCTTTCACCTCTGAAATCCTCTTAAGTGGAGATAGAATATCACTATATCTGTCTGATTTATTCACTCAGGACTATCCTATTCACACAGACTGATAAACCTGGATTTTTAAGGCATAGACCTTTATTTATATTGGAAAATTTGAAGGAAAATATGGTTAAATAGCTAAACAAATTTATTCTTAATAAATTGTGATATGTAAATTGAGACACAGGACCTAAACAAAAACTGTGTGTGTGTGTGTGTGTGTGTGTGTGTGTGTGTGTGTGTAAAACACTATGATTTTGCTGGGGAGAAATAATTCTTTTGAATAAATATATATTTTCATGCTTATTTTGTTCATAATTTTAATTTATCTAAGAAATCCCTGTGTGTACAGTGAAAATATAAATTATTTAGTCCAAAGTTATCACAACTTCCAAATTAATGAAGTATGAATTAATGAGGCTTTATTATATTGCATAATTTAAGTCATAATGGAATGAAAGATGCTAAATTTCCATATCATGAATAAGATGCCAATAAGAATAATCTTTTATGATTTGTGGACATAGAAGAAATACTCATAATTTTAATTCTTTAATGTGAATTTGCACATTTACATTACATTAGATTCTTGATGTCTTCCTTTTTATAGATTTATGCAATTACTTTTGTATTGTTATTTGTATTTTGATTACATTGTATATTATTAATATGATTACTTGATGTATTGACATAATTAAATAATAATATTTATTGTGATGGTCATTTGTCACAAAATAGGATGATATATTTGCTACTTTTATAATGGGATATTGGTATAATATGTAATTATTATTTATTATAGTGGCTACAAAACTGAAATACGATTTAAATATTGCTATATTTTGATCCATTGGTCTAATGAATAGAATTATGAAGTTTGCTTTTAGAAGGTAATCTAATCTCTCCTAAATCTCTTTTGGATGATAATCTAGTACATATAATTATGAAGAAATGAAATCAATAAGACTTAAAGAATTTATTTTATTAATTCAATTTTACCCTGCTGGGTGGCAATATAATGATATATCTTATTCTCACAGACAGATTAAATTTGAACTTCATTGAACTGTTTGACCATGAACACCAAAAAATAATTTCAAATTAGTTATTGTAATTGTTGGTGTTCTTAGGTTATATGTGAAAACTAATCAAAACATCAATCAAATAAATTGTATAATATCAACAAAACATTCTATTAATTAAACTAGTACAAAGCACTTTGCAAATCAATCTCTCTCTCTCTCTCTCTCTCTCTCTCTCTTTCTCTGACCAATA
This sequence comes from Gracilinanus agilis, assembly GCF_016433145.1. Taxonomy (NCBI): domain Eukaryota; kingdom Metazoa; phylum Chordata; class Mammalia; order Didelphimorphia; family Didelphidae; genus Gracilinanus; species Gracilinanus agilis. The sequence continues at coordinate 1,903 of NW_025391063.1, read as the reverse complement.
TTACTTATATAATCTGGAGCTCATTAGAAAATGTCTATAGAGGGGCAGCTGGGTGGCTCAGTGGATTGAGAACCAGGCCTAGAGATAGGAGGTCCTGCTTTTGAATCTGACCTCAGATACTTCCTAGCTGTGTGATCCTGGGCAAGTCACTTAACCCCCATTGCCTAGCCCTTACCGTTCTTCTGCCTGGGATCCAATACGTAGTGTTGATTTTAAGGTGGAAGGCAAGGGGTTAAAAAAAAGAAGAAAATGTCTATAGAAAGTTAGGTACACTACTCACACTACCTCAGCCACAATACCCTTCAACACTCCAGGGGAGACAACCACAGATTCAAAGTCCAACAGCCCCAAAGATATTTTGCTCTCTCCCCTACCTAAACTATAGGACTTGCTTCCAACCTTCTGCTACAGCCCTCATCCAGAGTATAAGTGCTTGTGGAGATGTAAACTAGAAACTGAATATGGGAGTACCACAGCCCTTGCTTCCCCAGCAGCTGTTGAGATCTATTTATCATCTCTGATAAGGAACAGCTTAGTTGATAAGAAAATAACTGACAGGGGAGATGATCTTCACTGTTAACTCATAGCTGCTTTGAAGTGCCATTGAGTCACAAGTTTATTATACATGAAAATCCAAACTCCCTTTTACCCACAAGCACACAGAGAGTTTTACAGCTCTGCGGACCTTGCAGTCAGTTTAGACAACAGGCAGAAACCTCAGAAACTTCAAGATGAAGATAAGAACCAGGCTGTACCTTCAGCTGCATGATTATCAGCAAGCTAAGTCTGAGAATACTTTTCTCAGGGGCAAATGCCCCTGCTAAGCTAAGGTTTCAGCCTTGGCAGCATTTCTGACCAAAGGGGAAGATGTTAACCTCTTGACTACTGGTTTGCTAAAAGCTTAAAGCTTTTCAATAAGGCCACATTACTTTTCAACAAGAAAGGGTGTGGATCACAAAAGGGGTCAAAAGAGGAGTCTTAGATTTTTATCTATTCTCTTATTGGCTTCCCACAAGCAGCCACCACTATAGAAGACCTGCATGAGATTTAAATTTAGGTTTTACTCAGTATGAGAGTTGTAAAAGTGGTCACTGTTTATAAAATGACTGTTAGCAGCTTTTATTTACAAAAAAGTAGAAAAAGTGAAAGGGGGAAAATAGAAAAGAGACAGAGCCTTAACAAGCCTTTCTCCAATGAAGAACAGCTCAGCCCCCCCTCAGAGGCTTCCCTAAGTCCCTATCTCCATGTGGATTTCCTGGAAATCCTCAGCCAGAAGTCCTGGTGGTGTCTTCAACCAGAGTTCTACCAACACAGAATGACTCCAAGGAACAGAAAGTAGCTCCACTCACCCATGCAGAATCCAAGGAAAGAGTCTCTCCAAAGCCAAGGCAGGAATCTCCAAGGAAAGAGTCCCTCCAAAAGCTAAAGCAGGAATGTCTCCAAGTCAGAAGAGAGCAGAATTCCAAGAAGACATAATCTTTTATAGTCCTTTCTCCATCACTTCCTGTCTCTCCCCACTTTTCCCAGAAACCAATAGCAGTCTTTCAATTTGCCTAGCATTGCCCAAAGAAGGGCAGAGCTTGTGTCCTTTGGAGGTGTGAACTAGTGTAACTTATAAGGTCTCTTACCTAATAGTTAAGTGAGGTACTGAGTAGGGGTACATTAAGTTCTTGATTTGATTAGCTAAAAATAGAGGAAGGGAGAGTTAATTCTATCTTCACACCAGTTTTTTTGGGGGGATACACTATCAAAGTTCTTGGCACTGTTGAATGGTTCAATATAAGAAATATACATTACAACATATTATCATATTATAACTGTAATATAATATAATATCTAACAATATTATTTTATAACAATAAAAACAATATAACAATTTAAACATAATATAACAATATATTAT
>NW_025391062.1:0-4214 GCF_016433145.1 Gracilinanus agilis | reverse complement strand
GAAAAATAACCTCAGAGAGGAGACACTAGTAGTGGGAAGAGGAAGGGTATCGGAAAGGGCTTGACCAGTTGTTCAGCTGTTCCTAATTGATGGGCACCAGGGGAATGCTAGTAAATTTTGAACAGCCAGATATTCTGGGGGAAAAAAGGTATACTCAATATTTTTAAAAATTCTTAACTTCCATCTTAGAATAAATACTGTGAATTGGTTCCAAGGCCAAAGAGCTATAAGGATTAAGCAATGGAGAGTCAGTCACTTACCCAGAATCACACAGCTAGGAAGTGTCTAAGGCTAGATTTGAACCTAGGACCTCCTATCTCCAGACTTGGCTCTCAATCCACTGAGCCACCTCATCCAACACACATTTTTATATTTAACCTGATCTGCAATACTAATTTTATTAAAGCTAGGCAACCAACAAAACAAATCATGATTTGTTGCATTTGCTGATTCAGAAGTGTAAGTGTGCTGTGGAGGGGGTTTGCAGAACTGGAGATTAGCCCTTGGTCCAGGGAGGATGTCCTTTCAAGAATGACAGACGAATGCCTGCCCTTTGATCCAGCCATACCATTGTTGGGTTTGTACCCCAAAAAGATCATAGATAAACAGACTTGTATGAAAATATTTATAGCTGCACTTTTTGTGGTGGCAAAAAACTGGAAAATGAGGGTATGTCCTTCAATTGGGGAATGACTGAACAAATTGTGGTATATGCTGGTGATGGAATACTATTGTGCTAAAAGGAAGAATAAACTGGAGGAATTTCACGTGAACTGGAAAGAACTCCAGGAATTGATGCAGAGTGAAAGGAGCAGAGCCAGAAGAACACTGTACACAGAGACTGATATACTTTGGTAAAATCGAATGTAATGGACTTCTGTACCAGCAGTAATGCAATGACCCAGGACAATTCTGAGGGATTTATGGAAATGAATGCTACCCACATTCAGAGGAAGAATTACAGGAGTGGAAATAGAAGAAAAACAACTGCTTGAACTCATGGGTTGAGGCGGACATGATTGGGGATGAAGACTTGAAACTACCACACCAACGCAACTAACAACGATTTGGAAATAGGTCTTGATCAATGATGCAGGTCAAAACCAGTGGAAATGCGCATAAGCTATGGTGGGGGAAAGGTTGAGGGGTGAAGGGGAAAGTAAGAGTATGAATCATGTCTGCCCCAAGCACCAGACCAGGGACTGTGCTGCTTACTGCCCCTCTTTCCTCCTCTCCCCAATGTCCCCCTGCTATGTTAGAACTGTCCTATTATGCTGTACCTATTCCCCCAGTGCTGCTGGAAGCCCTCACTCTGTGACACCCCCAGCCCTTTGTGGCCACATGTGGAGCCATGTACTTGTCATTGCAGGCCAGATCCTTAGTGGATTTCATGTGCAGAATAAAAGTATTCAGTAACTTGGTGGGAAAAAAAGAATAAATGGGTCAATTGAAAAGGGAAATTGACAGAGGCAAATCAAGCCTTAAAAATCAGAATTGACTAATGGTTTTATGAAAAACCAAGAACCAATAAATCCAAATCAAAGAAATGAAAAAGCAGAGGAAAACATGAAATATAATATTAAAAAAAAACAACTGACCTAGAAATAGATTGGACTACCTAAAAGCCAGATAAAGAAAAAACCTTGGACATCACACTACAAGAAATTATCAAAGAAAACTGCCCAGAGATCCTCAAACAAAAAAATAAAATTGAAATTGAATGAATTTACAGATTACCTCCAGAAAAAATCCTCAAATGACAATTTCAAGGAATATAATAGCTAAATTCAATAACCACCAAGCTAAGGAGAAAATTCTTCATATAGTCAGAAAGAAACCATTTAATACCATGGAGCTACAATCAGAATCACACAGGACCTAGCAGCTTCTACATTAAAGGATCAAAAGCCATGGAATATGATATTCAGGAAGGCAAAAGATTTGGGTTTACAACCCAGTCACCTATCCAGAAAAACTGAGAATATTCTTTCTAGGAAAAAAAATTGACATTCAATAACATCGAAGATTTCCAAGTATTCCTGAGGAATAAGCCAGAACTAAACAAAAATTTTGAAGTACAAACATGAGACACAAAAGAAGCCCAAAAAGGTAAATAAGAAAGAGAAATGTTAAGGGACTCATCAAGGTCAAAGTGTTTATATATCTACATGGAAAGAGGATACCTATAACTCTCAAAAATTACTCTGAGTAGTAGAGAAGAGAGAAGGAATTTACCAAGAAAGATGGTGGGGAAGTAAGCTGCTTATAATTATATGATGTAAATGATAATATAAGATGATATGATATGTATGTAAATGTGATGATATGAAACAATATATATGATATACATGCATATGAATGATATGTAAAAAAAGTCAGGGGTGAAAGAAAGGGTTGCACTGAGAGAAAAGGGAAGGCAGAGACAGAATGGGATAGATTTTATAACATAAAGAGATATGAAAAATCATTAGAGAGGGAAGGATGAGGGTGGTGACAGGCAATGATTAAACTTTACTCTCATTGTAACTTGTTCAGAGAGGGAAAAACAAGTATATTCAGTGGGTCATAGAATTCTATCATCCTACAGAAAAGTAGAAGGAAAATAAGACAAGGAAGGTGGAGGTAATTGAAGGGAAGGAGAAGTGGGGGAGAGGTGACAAAAAGCAAAATATTGGTGAAGAGGAACAGAATGAAAGGGAATAGAACAAGATCTAAAAGAGATAATATGATGGAGGGAAATGCACAGTTAGTTATTGTAACACTAAATGTGAATGAAATGAACTCACCTATAAAACAGAGACAGATAGGAGAGTGGATTAAAAAACCGAATCCTACCATATGTTGTTTACAAGAAATACATTTGAGGCAGGGTGACACACTCAGATTCAAGGTAAAAGGTTAGAGCAAAATTTATTATGTTTCATCTAAAGTACAAAAGGTAGGAGTAACAATCATGATACCTGACAAAGTTAAAGTAGAAATTGATATGATTAAAAGATAAGGAAGGACATTACATTTTGCTAAAGGATGCTATAAATAGTGAAGTAGTATCATTACTAAACATTTGTGCACCAAATGATATAGCATCTAGATTTCTAAAGGAAATACTAAAAATTAAAGGAGCTCAAGGAGGAAATAGATAGCAAAACCATACTAGTGGGGATCTCAGCCTTACCCTTTCAGAACTAGGTAAATTAAACTGAAAAATTAATAAGAAAGAAGACAAAAACAGCTGGAAAAATTCAAAAACAGTATGGGAAAAATTAGGTTTAGATCAACATCTTACACTCTATACCAAGATAAATTCAAAATGGGTAAATGACTTAAACATAATGAGTTAAATCATAAATAAATTCAGTGAACATAGAATAGTATACCTTTCAGATTTGTGGGAAAGAAAGGAATTTATGACCAAGGAAGAAATAGAGAACATTGCAAAATGTAAAATGAATTACTTTAATTATATCAAATTTAAAAGGATTGTAGAAATAAAACCAATGCAACCAAAATTAGAAGGAAGGCAACAAACTGAGAGAACATTTTCATAACAAAACTCTCTGACAAAGGTTTAATTTCCCAAATATATAAGGAATAAAATCAAATTTACAAAAAATCAAGCCATTCACTAATTAACAAATTGTCAAGGGACATGAAGAGGCAGTTTTCACATGAAGAAATCAAAACTATCAATAAGCATGTGAAAAAGTGTTCTAAATCCCTCCTGATTAGAAAAATGCATATTAAAACAACTCTAAGGTACCACCTTACACATAGCTGATTAACTAATATACCAATTAACCAAAGGAAAGTGATAAATGTTGGAGGGGATGTGGTAAAATTGGGACACTAATACATTNCTTTGACCCAGCCATACCACTGCTGGTTTTGTACCCCAAAGAGAAAATAAGGAAAAAGACTTGTACAAAAATAGCCTCACTCTTTGTGATTGAAAAAAATTTTGAAAATTAAGGGGTGTCCATCGATTGAGGAATGGCTGAACAAATTGTGCTATCTAATGGTAATGGAATATTAGGAATTCCATGTGAACTGGAAAGACCTCCAGGAATTAATTAATGCACAGCAAAAGGAGTAGATCCAGAAGAACATTGTACACAGAGACTGATACATTATGGTGCAATTGAATGTAATAGACTTTTCTACTATCAGCAATGCAATGACCCAGGACAATCCAGAGGAACTTATGAGAAAGAATG
>NW_025391061.1:0-3364 GCF_016433145.1 Gracilinanus agilis | reverse complement strand
AGAGAGAGAGAGAGAGAGAGAGAGAGAGAGAGAGAGTGGGAGGAAGACAATAGGCTTCAGAAAGCAAATGCCATGCAGGAGAATGGTCTGTAGGGAGGTGATTAATAGTCTAACACTGTCTCAGCCATAGGACTGAACTGTGTGGGAGAGAAATAGCCAGATCAATGAATGAAAAGCTAAGAAAAGGAAAACATCTATGTGCCCTGAACAATCAATCATAGAGTCTGAGTCAGCAAGCAGGAGGCTCTTTTGAACTGGCTAGGACAGAGCCCTAGAAAAAATATTCACTGAGAAGAAGCCTGAGTGATGCTGACATCTTGGATGATGTCCAGTGGCCTATCCTCCAGGAACCAAATGCTGCTTGTCTCTAAAGTGATTTCTTTGCTAGACATTGGTGCTCAAAAATCTCACTGAATGAAGAACATGGCACACATATAGGCAGCCTATTGGCTCAGAGCTCTCAGCTCCCTCTTTATTTCTTTTTTCAGTTGAAATCTTGGTCTCCCAAAGCCTTATGAATCTGATGATGTCATCATCTGAACAAAGGGTCAGAGGCTGTGTGGGAGGGAGGAGCTGCCAGTCCAAGGAGGAGGCTATGGGAGCTCTGGGAGCACCAGCTGCTCTACCACAGCACTGGAGATCAGCTTCATAGCTATGAATAGGATAAATTCTAACCCTCCCAAAAGATCATGGAGCTGACAGGGTTCCAGGATTGGAAAACAGCTTGGGCTAGTTAGCAGATGACTCCTCCTCTGAAGATGTCGTAAATAGGGACTGAATAATATAATTTTTAATTTCTGAAAAGATGGCTATTTGGTGGGAATATTGCCAGTAACTTTGCAGATTCTATCACTAGGAAAATGAGTTGCTCATTAAAGAAACCAACTAGGGTGGGGGGAAGTATTTGGATGCTTTAAAAGAGATAGTGAAAGCTCCTAGCATTCTAGTATTGGAGCTAGGAGAGGCCCTGGAGTCCAATCCTCCATTTTATAAGGAAACTGAGGATCAGGGAGTTGAAGTGCTTCCCTCAGATTAGGATCTGCCAAGCCAAACTTTGGACTCACAGTGTTATGTGCCCCCTGAACTACTAGGAATTGAGAAGTACGAGGAGTTATATGATATGATCATTTATTATATTTGTCTGATAAGTATGGACAGGTCTTGTTTTCTGTTCTGGATTAATCATTTGATCTTTTTGGCCTTGGTTCCCTCATATGTAAAACGAGGAGGTGGGACATAGACTTTGCAGGTCCCTTCCATCTCTAGAACTAGAATATGATAATTTGATGGCCCAGGTATTACTGTAGGACTCCAATTTCATCATTCTTCCCTGCTTCTAAGAAGCCTACTGTGTGACAGAGCACAAGAAAGACAAGGGCTCAAGGGAACTTGTTCTGCATGACCCCATAGGGCAGAACTGTAAGCAAAGAGAAGAAATCACAAAGAGGCAAATTTAGGCTTGAGGTTAGGAAAACCTTTCTAAATATGAGAGTTGATCTAATGAAGAATAGGCTATCCAGCCCTAGAGGTCTTCCAGAGGCAGCTAGTGGCACACTGAACACCACACTGGGCATGAAGTCAGAAAGACTTGAATATGACTTTGGACAAGTCACTTAATTTCTCTGTGCCTCAGTTTCCTAAACTGTAAGATGGGGATTGAGAATAGCACTTACCTCACAGGGTTGATGTGAAGATTAAATGAGATATTTATAAAGTGCTTAGCACAAGCCTGGCACATAACATGCTTAATAAATACTCATTTCCTTCTTTCAACAAAGGCTGGATGGCTACTTTTTTACAGATGGCAGAGAAAGGATTATTTGGGGGCATCAGATGCTACATGGCTTCTGAGGTTCCCTTCAACTCAGGAATTTTGTGATTCTTAAATTCTGTGAGGTTTTCACAAAGAAATTAGGTTTCTACAGTTGCTTGTTGGAAACATGAAAGTCACCAGGGCTGACCCAGCACACAATTTCTTAGCTGATAATTTCCCTTGGGTCATCCATAGCACCCTATTCTGGATCTATTTTGAGGCAAATCCTGCCCTCCCTCCCCTCCTGCAAGATCCCATGACCTTTGGGACTCTGTTTCATCCACACTGTCTGTCCTTCTGATTGGAAGAGAGGCATGAATTCTCCAATCCCCATTTAAGGAATGTTTCAATCTCTACCTGACTCTATTACTTTGGGACTTCTTTGACTTTTCTACCATGGCCCAAGTTGTGTACCTCTCCTACCTCCTTTTCTCCCTCTTTTCACTTTCTTTTGTAAGTGTTAAAATTAATGGTTTGGCTAACTATATGAAAATTATAAATCTTTTATTTGTAAAAGAGGTGAAAGTAGAGAAATTCCAGTGCTTGGCTCAGCCAGGACTTGTTAACCTTTGTAATGTGGGTAATTTTGAGGAAAGGTGTGGTATAAGGGAATTGAAAGGAGGAAGTTGGAGACTTGCTAAGTGGGTAATCTCGTTACAGGTAGGCTGGGATTAAAGGAGATTCAGGGTATAATAGGACTGAAGTCAGGAGTATAACACAGAAGGGAAACAGAGATCTTCAGGGAGAAGAGAANCTTAGACTCAAACACAAGCTGAGGGAAATAGACTAGACTGAAATTAACAAACAGGCTTTAGTTAATTTCACAGGAAGGGACATGTTTTGAAGTAATACCTTCCTTCAAGATGGATGCCCAGCTTCCCTCTAAGCCCAGAGTATGTTGTTTCTTTCCCTCTTCTTCCCTCTTGATAACTAACAGACAAATTATACTAATAGGGCTGTTGAAACAAAAAGGGTTTATTTTGTTTGAAGGATGTTTGTTAGGAAGATGGATCAAAGGAAAGCCCTATCAGTTGTCTCAGGAACCTCAGGTGGGGGAAGGGAAGTAAAGATGGAGTCTGAGTAAGGACCTGCCTTTAAACTCAGCTTTACTAAGTGCTATTGCTATTTAAAGGGAATAAATGATGACTGACTAACTATAACTAATGCTGTCAATTAGGTAACCCTTCACAGATTTAACTCCTCTCTAATTACTCTCCTTATTAACTCCACAGACATATAAGGTAAGGGAGGGAAGGTAGGGATGGTATTAGGAAAGGAAGATATAAAGGGTTTATCTAAAATAATAATTTCTTAAGTAAATATATCAAAGCTAGGCTAAATTTCAATATTAAAGCTAGGTAATCAAAGCAGCTCCGCTCATTGACAACCTCCCTCCACGGAAGATCCAGCCAACTGCCTCTTCCTCAAGATTCCAAACCCCTAACAGCTTTTGGAACTCAGCCAAAGCTAGAAAAAACTATATGACCCCAATTCTGTATACAACACTTTTAATCAGAATTAAACTATCTCCAGAAGACAGGAAGGGAAAAC
>NW_025391060.1:0-5469 GCF_016433145.1 Gracilinanus agilis | reverse complement strand
TCCCTTCCTTCCTTCCTTCCTTCCTTCCTTCCTTCCTTCCTTCCTTCCTTCCTTCCCTCTCCTCTTCCTTCCCATCTATCTTTCTTTCATTTGTCTATCTCAATCTAGCCATTATCTATCCATCCATCTATCCATTCCTCTATGCAATTTCTTATTCTTGATCATGGACAGTGTAGATTGGAGGCTGAGGTCCTTTCCAACTCTGAGATCCTGTGACTTGCGACCTCCAAAAGCCAGTGAATGACTTCTTTGGGCAAATTCTAAGCAGGTTCCTTCTGACTGTCCCACTCCTGTCATTCTATCCTTTATTGCTGCAGAGGCAATGGGAACTTTCTGCAATACCACTGTGGCCAGGAGAATGAATGATATAATAACAATTGATGCTCTGTTTCTATTTAAGTTAAACAGGAAATATTTCTAAGAAATGTTTTAAATTTGAGAACTTTATAAGGCTGAAGTTAAATGGCACTTTGAAATCTGGGGCAATTTCTTAGCCTTTCTGTTATCCTTTTTTGTTGTTATTTTTGTGTTTTTTTTACTTGCTGCCTTCTGTTACAGATGGCAAATAGGGGAATGTTATTTGTTTGTCTTCTCCAGTCCCCCTGTATGAATGTTTAATTGATTGTATTCATTTCATTTAATTCTAGTATCAATTAAATGAAACAGCCTCCATTTAATGTGTGCCTGTTAACTCTTTGTGGCTCAGAGTAGAGGTCTATAGGTGAAAAAAACCTGGCGTTGAGCACATTATAATATTGCTGCCCCATAGGAATTTGTATTTATGGGGTGAAAGATCTGAATTAAGGATGATGGCACTGATGTCCAAGCACGTCCTCTGGGATCAATGCTTTGAGATGGTTTCTCAGAAATCCTGATTATAGAAGACAGCATTGTAACTTCTATAGCTTCAGTGATGTCAATACCACATGTAAGGAAGGAAGAAAGAAAGATAACAAGGAAGGAAGGTAACAAGGAAGGAAAGAAGGAAAGAAAAAGAAAGAAAAAAGGGAGGAAAAAATTAGTAGGCATGTTATCAGCTAAAAGCTTGGAATGTTACTTCCAGCAATTTCACATTATCATTTTCCTTTTTTCTGGGTAATGGAGTTCATGAAGGTGAAATAAAGTCAAATATCTTAGCAATGGACTGGAGAGTTGAGTTCAAATCCTGATTCTGATACTTACTAGTTAGGTGACCATGGATAAATCACTTAATTTCTCTGATTGTGTTTCCTCATCCATAAAAATGGGAACTATTTCACATGGAAGATCATGAAGGTCAAATGGAATAATGTAGATAAAGTGATTTTAAAATCTTATAATGTCTATAGGAATGTCAATTTTAGTTGCTTTGATGTGATACTTATCCTATCCAAATATATGTTCATGTTAACACAATACCCATATGCATATGGGATATGTAACATATATATGTCATCACATGTATATAATATTCATTTTTGTTGAGTATAAATATATGCCTCATATATGTGCATATGCATGTGCTGCTAAATGAGGAGTACTTTGTCTTAGAGGATAGAGAACTAAACTTGAAGCCAGAAATATCTGACATGTACCTTCTTTGGGATCCCTGGCTTTTCAAGTCATAATCACCTCTCAGTTCCTAGGCAATTCTCTAAGACTAAGATTCAGAGAAGGTAATGATCTGTTTTGGTAGAAGGAGTTCCTTATTTGGTTCCAAAAGATGTGTATGTATAGAAGTGTATATAATGTATAAAACTATATATACACACACATTTAGATAGATAAGATAACAACTAACCAATATATGATAGGACTACATATATATGTAGATAGATAGATAGATAGATAGATAGATAGATAGATAGATAGAAGAATGGATAGATGATAGATAGATAGATAGATAGATAGATGGATAGATAGATAGATAAATAGATAGATAGATAGATAGATGGATGGATGGATGGATGGATAGAGAGATANGGATGGATAGAGAGATAGATAGATAGATAGATAGATAGATAGATAGATAGATAGATAAGATAGATAAGATAGATGGATAGATGGATGAGACATCTACTAACATAAGAATTGGGCCTCTCAATTCATCGTTCTAGGGAACTCAAAGGTATGAACCTTGCTCTACCATTCCTACCACTGTAGGTCAATGAATTATATATGTATACAGACATACATAAAACCAAGATTGGGGATAGGAGGAAGAGGAAGGGGAAGGAGAGGGAGAAGAGATGAGGGGGAAAGGAGGGATGGAGAGAATAATATGGGACAAGTTAAAAGCACTATTTTATCTTTTGGGAAGATGATGCAACTTATTACCTCAAAAGGTGATAAAAGATACAACTTATAAAGATAGTAAATGTTTGGTATTATTAATAAATATTATTGTTATTATTATTATAGTGTTTCTGTCTATGTTAGCGCTTTGAGTGCTTGCCCTGGTTCATGAGTTGGAGTTGCTTTTAGAGTCCTAAATATGGCAATCCCAGAAGCATGAGATGGATTGGAGAAATGAGCCAGATCCTTATTTTGGATCTCTTGGGGTAGACTTGAATAGCTCTTTTGTACATTCATCTTCATTGTTCACTTCTGATCAGACTTCCCTGAACACAAAGTTTTCGATTACGCATGTATACATGCAAGAATGGAAAGTTAATAAGAAGCAAAATCTGAAATTTTGATTACATGATTACCTAGGACAAGTCATCTTTTACTTCATCATGGGCCATAAAAAACACTGTTATACCCATTCTCCTGGGTTTGGGATCCGGTCCTTTAATTTTAAAGGCACGTGTTGGCCAGTGAAATCTCACTATTTTTATGCATATATAGATGTATATTAATATGTATTTGTATATGTGTGTATATATATATATACACACCTATATGCATATGTGTGCTTCTGAGATGGATGGCTAGATGGCTAGATGGATGGATGATAGAGGATGCATACATACTAGATTGTTATTGTTGTTCAGTTATTTCAGTCATGTCTGACTCTTTATGGCCTCATTTGGGGTTTTCTTAGCAAAGATAACAGGAGTGGTTTGCCATTTCATTCTCCAGCTCATTTTACAGATGAGAACACTGAAGCAAATGGCGTTAAATGATTTGCCCAGAATCACACAGCTAGTAAGTGTCAAAGGTCAGATTAGAGCTCAGGAGGATGAGCCTTCTTGATTTCAGGCCTGAGTCTCTATCCACTGTGCACTTAGTTGACAGAGAGCAAGAGAGCGAGAGAGCGAGAGAGAGCGAGAGAGCGAGAGAGCGAGAGAGCGAGAGAGAGAGAGAGAGAGAGAGAGAGAGAGAGAGAGAGAGAGAAATAAAAAGACAGACAGAGAAATAGAGAGAGAGAATAGTTCCATGATCATGAATGAATTATTCCAATAAGGTGGAAAGAAACAAAAACACTACTGGCTTTAGAGTGAGAGGTTCTGGATTCATACTTCCCCATCTGGAGCTTATGGCTCATGTGAACTGGGACAAGTAATTTAAACTTTCTGGGTCTCAGTTTCCCCATCTGAAAAATGAGAATGAATTTCAGGGGACTCTCCAAAATGTTGTACACTACACTACACTATACTACACTACACTACACTACATTACATTACATTACACACACACACACACACACACACACCAATAACCCAATTGGATGTTTATCAGAAGCCTATTTTTTTCTCCTCTCAAATCATTGACCATCTGCAGAAAGAACCCCCTCTTAGAGCCAGACTTATTTATGATGCTGGAAACATTTGCTTGTAAACTTGAAACTTTTACCAGGCTCAAGAGGGGTACAAAGTGGTACATGCTGTTATTCACAAAAACTCTTTGTTTATTCACACAAAAAGTTGAAATTGAACATTCCTCATGAAGTTATTTATATACTTAAGTGTGCCCCCCATGTGGGTGAGGAAGGTCAGTGGGGGGCATTTCTGGACCCAGTGTCCCTCCCAAACCATCTGTGGTTTGTGCAAGTCTTTTCAAAAGGTGATTTTGCTTCTTCATGTTTCTAGGCAACCATGATAAACATTTGTTGAATTTCATTCGCTTAAAGAACAAAAAGCAAAACTTTTAAAAAATTCACAAAGTGTGTTGGTGAATGTATGTGTGAATATGTATGTTTGTGTGTGTGTGTATGTGTGTGTGTGTGTGTGTGTGTGTGGTTTTTGGTGGGGGATAGGGTGGAAGGATGGAAAAGCTGGCAAGGAGAAAGGATTAATTCTCCAATAAGTTGTCAGCTCCCTCATGACCATAGAATTTGGCTTATAGAAGGGAACAGGAAAAATAGACATTCACAGGGAGTGATTATGGTTGCATGGGGAGGGAAATGAATGTTTCTACCTTCCAGAGACTGTTCCCTTTTTTATTTTTTTGTCTGATGAAGTTCCTTACAGTAGAGCTCAGCCGCATTCCAAACATCTCCCAAGCAAGAACCACAGATGGAAAAAGTGGACTATTTGGTGTAGACGAGGCAATATAGAGCATGAGGTTGAAATTCTGTCATCACTATTCAGTTCACTGAAGTCAGAGGTGGCTGAGAGCTGGATGTAGGGGTTTGAGATTCCTAAGGTCAGAATAGAGGGCTTCCAATTGGATGAAATAAAAACAACCTTTTCCCTCTTTTCTTTGCTCTTAGGACGTTTTGGGAAGGAATCATGGGTGAGGAAGGCCAGATTGTGAAAGAACAAGGAGATGTCTTAAAGAAGAGAAGAAAGAAGGGGGGGAATGTAGTTATGATTTATGGCAAAGAACTTATTCTAAGAAATTTCTAACTCACTGAAAACAGAAGGCTTGTCCTTTGTATCTTGGCTAGCATTGTGTGATAGACCACATACCCCAGAAAAGGCTAGGATGTGCCCTTAAGCAGTGATGGCTGGGTATTAAGCTTCCCATCATAAATCCTAACCAGTAATTGTGCATAGCTAAAATTATATTGTTACCAATTGTGAGTGTTTATATAGTGCTTTAAATTGAGCAAAGCCCTTTACAGATATTATCTCATTTAATCCTCACAACAACCTTGAGAGGTAAGTGCTATTATTATCCCCATGTTACAGATGAGGAAACTGAGGCATAGAGATTGTGACCTACTCAAGGGTCACATAGTAAAAGTTGAAGGGCAAATGTGAACTTGTGACTTTCTGATTCCAGATTCAGGGCTCTGACCACTGATCCATTTAGCTACCTCAGAGTCTCATCTGTTGCCCCTCAATATCTTACAAGTGGGTACACGTTTATCAACCAATTACTATATATTTACTTCTCAGTTTCTTCCTACCTTGGGCAGAGGGAGACTGAGAAGGAGAGGGAGAGGGAAATGAAGAGGGAGAGGAGGAGGAGAAGGAGCAGAAGGAGGAGAGAGAGAGAGAAAGAGAGAGAGAGAAGAGAAGAGAAGAGAAGAGAAGAGAAGAGAAGAGAAGAGAAGAGAAGAGAAGAGAAGAGAAGAGAAGAGAAGAGAAGAAAAGAGAG
>NW_025391059.1:9233-9646 GCF_016433145.1 Gracilinanus agilis | reverse complement strand
CTGTAACTTATTTACCTTTTCAGGTTTCTCTCGATTTTTGTGGTTCGATATCAAACTTTCCATTCAGCCCTGGTCTTTTCTGTGCAAATATCTGGAATTCTTCAATTTTGTTGAATGCCCATACTTTCCCCTGGAAATATATAGTCAATTTTGATGGGTAGTTAATCCGTGGTTGCAGGCCCAGCTCTCTTGCCTTTCTGAATATTGTATTCCAAGCCTTACGGTCTTTTAGTGTGGAGGCTGCCAGATCCTGTGTGATCCTGATTGGTGCTCCTTGATATTTGAATTGTCTCTTTCTGGCTTCTTGTAAGATTTTTTCTTTTGCTTGAAAGCTTTTGAATTTGGCAATAATATTTCTAACCGATTTCTTCTCTGGGTCGAATATGGTGGGTGTTCTATGGATCCTTTCGATG
>NW_025391059.1:0-9136 GCF_016433145.1 Gracilinanus agilis | reverse complement strand
TTCTTGTTGTCTTGAGAGATCATTGGTTTCTAATTGCTCGACTCTAGCCTTTAGGGACTGGTTATCGGCTATAATCTTTTGGTTTTCGGCTATAATCTTTTGGTATTCCTTTTCAATCTTGTCATTTCTGGTGTTCAATTTGCTTATCAGTTCATTTGATTTCTGAGCCTCACTTTCCAATTGCAAGATTCTACCTTTTAAACTGTTATTTTCTTGCCAGATCTCTTCCATTTTCCTCAGAATCTCAGTTTTGAACTCTTCCATAGCTTGTGAGGAGTTTTCCTTATTTGAGGAGGGTCCGGATGCTTGTTTGTTCTCTTCCTCTGTTTGCTCGGTTGTCTGGATTTTCTCTGTGTAAAAGCTGTTGAGTGTTAAAGACTTCTTCTTTTTGTTATTATTCTTTCTCTTCTGAACCTCCTGATGCTGAGTAGCCATCATTAGCCCAGCAGCTTCTCAGCTTTATCCTCGCGCTCAGGGTTTGTCTGCGGTCTTTTGGCTCCTGAGGTCTGAGGTCTGGTTTTTTCCAAGGTCAAGCCCCCTGGTGGGCCCTCTTGCTTGATCCTCTGCTGGAGGTTTCTTTACAAGTCTCAGGGCGCTGCTTCCACAGTCGTATACCCGTCTGCACTGGTTCCCCACTTAGGCTTAGTTCTGCCTCCACCCACGCCTCTACTCAGCCGGCACTCTGCGCGCCCAGCGTCCTGCTCCGGCGCGCGCGCTCAGATTTCGCGTGCTTTTTTTGACTTAATGGGGTCCTAAGTCTTGCTGCTGTCAGGAACAGGTCCCGGAGCTGCTGATGACTCGATGGGTGCCCCAAACTTGCTCTATTTCTTTTTAGCTGGGTTCGGAGCTATAGGTGAGTGTGGAGGGGGTGGGGGTGGGGCGGTTGCTCAGCTCGCGATTGAGTGAGTGAGAGCCCTTTTTAGCCTGGAAATGTCTCGATTCCACGTACCTTCCACGCTGTGCCCTGTTGTGGGGTTCCTCCGTTCGTCTGGACTTGTTTTTATGTCCCCTTGAGGAGTTTTGTATGTTTCGGTCAGGAGAGGTTAAGAGCTGCTTCTTACTCTGCCGCCATCTTAACCTGGAAGCCTCATTAGGCCTTTTTAAAAAAGAGGTGAATAGTAAGGGATGGGGTAGAAAGGGAAGTTAATCAAGGGAGGGGATAAGGGTTACTGGCTTAAAGCAAACCACTGGTTTAAAAGGAAATAGTGTAAGAAGAAGGGGTAGAATTAGGGAAGGATACAAAAATGTCAGCGAATGCACAACTGATAATTATAACTCTGAATGTGAATGGGATGAACTCGCTCATAAAACGGAAGCAAATAGCAGAGTGGATCAGAAACCAAAATCATACCATATGTTGTCTACAAGAAACACATATGAGGAGGGTGGACATACACAAGTTTAAGGTTCAGGGCTTGAGCAAAATCTTTTGGGCATCAAATGAGAAAAAGAAGGCAGGAGTGGCTATTATGATTTCTGACAAAGCTCAAGTAAAAATAGATATGATTAAAAAAGACAGGGAAGGTCATTACATCCTGATTAAAGGCAGTATAAACAATGAGGAAATAACACTGCACAATATATATGCACCAAGTGGTATAGCATCCAAATTCATAAAGGAGAAACTGGCAGAGCTCAAGAAGGAAATAGATAGTAAAACCATAATAGTGGGAGATCTAAATATTCCTCTTTCAGATCTAGATAAATCAAACCAAAAAATAAATAAGAAAGAGGTAACAGAGGTGAATGAAGTCCTAGAAAAATTAGATTTAATTGATATGTGGAGAAAAACAAATAGGGACAAAAAGGAATACACTTACTTATCAGCTAAATATGGTACATTCACAAAGATTGACCATATAATAGGGCATAGAAACATTGCAAACAAATGCAAAAGAGCAGAAATAATAAATGTAACCTTCTCAGATCATAATGCAATAAAAATAATAATTAGTAAGGGCACCTGGACAGGCAAATCAAAAACTAATTGGAAATTAAATAATATGATTCTCCAAAACCAGTTAGTCAAATAAAAAAAAAACATAGAAACAATCAACAATTTCATGGAAGAGAATGACAATGATGAGACAACCTACCAAACTCTGTGGGATGCAGCCAAGGTAGTACTCAGGGGGAAATTTATATCCTTTAGTGCATATATAAACAAATTAGGGAGGGCAGAGATTAGTGAATTGGGCTTGCAACTTAAAAAATTAGAAAGCAAGCAAATTAAAAATCCCCAGATGAAAACTAAATTAGAAATACTAAAAATTAAGGGAGAAATTAATAAAATCAAAAGTAAACGAACTATTGAATTAATAAATAAGACTAGAAGCTGGTATTTTGAAAAAACAGATAAAATAGACAAAGTACTGGTCAATCTAATAAAAAAAAAAGGAAAGAAGAAAACCAAATTGACAGTATCAAAGATGAAAAGGGAGACCTCACTTCTAATGAAGGGGAAATTAAGGCAATCATTAAAAACTGTTTCGCCCAACTATATGGCAATAAATATAACAATTTAGGAGATATGGATGAATATTTACAAAAATATAAACTGCCTAGATTAACAGCAGAAGAAATAGAATACCTAAATAATCCCATATCAGAAATAGAAATTGAACAAGCCATTAAAGAATTCCCTAAGAAAAAAATCGCCAGGGCCTAATGGATTCACAAGTGAATTTTTTCAGACATTCAAAGAGCAACTAATCCCAATACTATACAAATTATTTGATATAATAAGCAAAGAAGGAGTCCTACCAAATTCCTTTTATGATACAACTATGGTAGTGATTCGAAAGCCAGGGAGATCAAAAACAGAGAAAGAAAACTACAGACCAATCTCCCTAATGAACATACATGCAAAAATCTTAAATAGAATACTAGCAAAGAGACTCCAGCATGTAATTAAGAAGATCATCCACCATGATCAGGTGGGAAATTTATACCAGGAATGCAAGGTTGGTTCAACATTAGCCATACCAGATTTTAAACTAAAGCAGTAGTCATCAAAACATTTTGGTATTGGCTAAGAAATAGAATAGTGGACCAATAGAATAGATTAGGTAAGCAACACACACAGTAGTTGATGTCCATGTCAACTCAGTGTTCAACAAACCAAAGGTCCACTCTTTTGGATAAAGAACTCACTATTTGGTTTTGAACTATGATACATGTATAACCAGGTGGAACTGCTTGTCAGCTCTGGAAGAGAGGAGGAAATAGTGGGGTAGAGGGAGGAATAAGAATCATGTAACCATGGAACAATATTCTAAATGAAAAAATGAAAAAATAACTTACTATTTGACAAAAACTGGGGAAACTGGAAAATAGTATGGCAGAAAAAAACATATACCAAAGTTTCACTTCATACACCAGGATAAAATCAAAATGGATACTTGATCTAGAAATAAAGGGTGAAACAATAAACAAATTAGGGGAACATGGAAAAGTTTACCTCTCAGACTTATGGATGAGGGAAGAAATCATGACCAAAGACATAAAGAATAGATAATTCTGGTTATATTAAATTACATGAACCAACATCTCACCACAAATACCAGAAAAAGCTCAGTGGCAACAGTACTTAGCTTTTATTCTAAAGAGTTCAAAGAAAGAAGAAAAGGACCTATATACCCCAAAATATTTTTAATCACCATTTTTTGTTGTGGCAAAGAACTAGATGAGTACCTGCAAATTGGAGAATGACTGAATAAATTTTGTTCTATGAATGTAATGAAATACTACTATGCAATAGAAAATGATGAAAGCAGTTGTTTCAGAGAAAACTTAGACCTGTATGAATTAATGGAGAATTAAACAAACAGAACAATTATACAATAACAATGTTTTAAATTAAGCAACTTTATAAGACTTAAGAACTCTGAGTAACCACTGTTCTAGAGGATCAGTCATGAAGCATGCTATTCATCTCCTGAGAAAGATGATGAACCAATAGTGCAGGAATATAAAAAGAAAAGAATGGATGGGTGAATAAATGAATGAAAAATAAATGTATTGTTTGTGTATGTGTATATATATATGCATACATATATATATAGTTAACTTTTATTATTACTCTGTAAATAATAAAGGCTAAATTTTTATCTCGTATTTAAAGATTTGGAAAGTACTTTTCATAAGTTATCTCATTCAATAAAATATCTCTAAGGAGTTTTTACCTAGTTTTTACCCTTTCAGAGGTGAATAATTGAGGGAGAGTTTTAAGTGATTAACTCAGATTCACATGACTAGCTAGTGTCTGATGTAGGACTTGAAATCAGATCTTGATTATTCCATTTCACTGTATCTCTCAACCTATCTCTGAAGTAATTTCTGTTTTTCCATAATATTTGTGAATTTTAACTGTTGTTTCTCCTCCTCCTTCTCCTATACCTTCTTCTTTTTCCATAAAATTTAGTACTTCTACTTCATCCTCTACCAATTCAGATTACTGACCATGAATATCTTCATATATTTTGTAATTCTTGTCCGTATCATATGAGTACCTATAGACTTTCTTCTGGCTTGTTATATTTTTTCATTCATACTACTGGAAACTGTCCCCTTGCTATTTCTCACTCTTCATACCTAATTGTCTCACCTCCTTTTCCCGCAATACATTACAATGATGATGTTATTTATACTACTTCTCCAAGGCAAACTATGGTTCATATATACTGTGGCCTACATAAAGCCATAATGCATAATACAATTTCTGTGTTTTATCTCAATATTGCTTGTATTTCACCTGGGGTTCTTGAAATGTATATTTTTTTCCATTTTTAACATTTATTAATATTCATTTTTAACCTGTTTACATGCTTCATACCCCTACTTTCCCCTTCACCCCCCGCCTTCCCCCCACCCATGGCTAACGCACGTTTCCACTGGTTCTAACTTGTGTCCTTGTTCAGGGCCTATTTCCATATTGTTGATAGTTGCATTGGTGTGGTAGTTTCGAGTCTATATCCCCAATCATGTCCACCTCAACTCATGCATTCAAGCAATTGATTATCTTCTATGTTTCCTCTCCTGAAGTTCTTCCTCTGAATGTGGGCAGCGTTCTTTACCATAAATCCCTCAGAACTGTCCTGTGTCATTGCCTTGCTGCTGGTAAAGAAGTGAATTACATTCGATTTTACCACAGTATGTCAGTCTCTGTGTACAATGTTCTTCTGGCTCTGCTCCTTTCTCTCTGCATCAATTCCTGGAGGTCTTTCCAGTTCACATGGAATTCCTCCAGTTTATTATTCCTTTTAGCACAGTAGTATTCCATCACCAGCATATACCACAATTTGTTCAGCCATTCCACAATTGAAGGACACACCTACCTTTTCCAGTTTTTTGCCACTACAAAAAGCACAGCTATGAATATTTTCGTACAAGTCTGTTTGTTTATGATCTCTTCGGGGTACAAACCCAACAATGGTATGGATGGATCAAAGGGCAGGCATTCTTTTATAGCCCTTTGAGCATAGTTCCAAATTGCCAGCCAGAATGGTTGGATCAGTTCACAACTCCACCAGCAATGCATTAATGTCCCAATTTTGCTACATGCCCTCCAGCATTCATTACTCTCCCCTTCTTTCATTTTAGCAAATCTGCTAGGTGTGAGGTGATACCTCAGAGTTGTTTTGATTTGCATTTCTCTGATTATTAGAGATTTAGAACACTTTCTCATGTGCTTATTGATACTTTTGATTTCTTTACCTGAGAATTGCCTATTCATGTCTCTTGCCCATTTTTCAATTGGGGAATGGCTTGATTATTTTATACAATTGTTTTAACTCTTTGTATATTTAAGTAATTACACTCCTGTCAGAGTTTTTTGTTATAAAGATTTTTTCCCAATTTGTTGTTTCCCTTCTGATTTTGAATACATTGTTTTTGTTTGTACAGAAGCTTTTTAGCTTGATATAATCAAAACCATTTAATTTACATTTTGAAATTTTCTCTAACTCTTGCTTAGTTTTAAAATCCTTCCTTTCCAAGAGATATGACAGGTATACTATTTTGTGTTCACTTAGCTTATTTATAGTTTCCCTCTTTATGTTCAGGTCATTCACCCGTTCTGAATTTATCTTGGTGCAGGGTGTGAGATGTTGATCTAAACCTAATCTTTCCCATATTGTTTTCCAAATTTCCCAGCAGTTTTTGTCAAATAGTGGATTCATGTCCCAAAAGTTGGGCTCTTTGGGTTTATCATACACTGTCTTGTTGACATCATTAACCCCAAGTCTATTCCACTGATCCTCCCTTCTGTCTCTTAGCCAGTACCATATTGTTTTGATGACTGCTGCTTTATAGTATAGTTTAATATCTGGTACTGCTAGGCCCCCTTCCTTCACATTTTTTTCATTATTTCCCTTGATATTCTTGATCTTTTGTTATTCCAAATGAAATTTGTTAGTTTTTCCTAATTTAGTGAAGAAGTTTTTTGGTAATTTCATAGGTATGGCGCTAAATAGGTAAATTAATTTGGGTAGAATGTTAATTTTTATTATGTTAGCTCATCCTACCCATGAAAAATTAATGGCTTTCCAATTGTCGAGGTCCAGTTTTATTTGTTTGGAAAATGTTTTGTAGTTGATTTCGTATAATAGCTGTGTTTGTTTTGTTAGATAGATTCCCAAGTATTTTCTATTGTCTAGGGTGATTTTAAATGGTGTTTCTCTTTCTACCTCTTGCTGCTCTAATGTGTTGGAAATATATTGAAATGCTGATGATTTATGTGCATTTATTTTGTATTCTGCCACTTTGCTAAAGTTGTTGATTATTTCTACCAGCCTCTTAGTTGATTCTCTAGGATTTTTTAAGTAGACCATCATATCATCTGCAAAGAGTGATAGCTTAGTCTCCTCATTGCCTATTTTGATACCTTCAATTTCTTTTTCTTCTCTAATTGCTATTGCTAGTGTTTCTAGTACTATGTTGAATAATAGAGGTGATAATGGGCATCCTTGTTTCACTCCTGATCTTATTGGGAAGGTTTCTAATTTATCCCCATTGCATATAATGCTTGTTGATGGTTTTAGGTATATACTGCTTATTATTTTTAGGAAGGGTCCTTCTATTCCTATACTTTTCAATGTTTTCAATAGGAATGGATGCTGTATTTTGTCAAAGGCTTTTTCAGCATCTATTGAGATAATCATGTGATTTTTGTTTGTTAGACTGTTGATATGGTCAATTATGTGGATGGTTTTCCTAATGTTGAATCATCCTTGCATTCCTGGTATAAATCCCACCTGATCATGGTGGATGATCTTCTTGATTACTTGCTGGAGTCTCTTTGCTAATATTCTATTTAAGATTTTTGCATCTATGTTCATTAGGGAAATTGCTATAGTTTTCTTTCTCTGTTTTTGTTCTACCTGGCTTTGGGATCATTACCATATTTGTGTCATGAAAGGAATTTGGTAGGACTCCTTCTTTGCTTATCATATCAAATAATTTGTATAGTATTGGGATTAGTTGCTCTTTGAATGTCTGATAGAATTCACTTGTGAATCCACCTGGTCCTGGTGATTTTTTCCTAGGGAGTTCTTTAATGGCTTGTTCAATTTCTATTTCTGATATGGGATTATTTAGGTATTCTATTTCTTCTGCTGTTAATCTAGGCAATTTATAGTTTTGTAAATATTCATCCATATCTCCTAGATTGTTATATTTGCTGCCATATAATTGGGCGAAATATTTCTTAATGATTGCCTTAATTTCCCCTTCATTAGAGGTGAGGTATCCCTTTTCATCTCTAATACTGTCAATTTGGTTTTCTTCTTTCCTTTTTCTTATTAGATTGACCAGTACGTCATCTATTTTATCTGTTTTTTCAAAATACCAGCTTCTAGTCTTATTTATTAATTCAATAGTTCTTTTACTTTTGATTTTATTAATTTCTCCCTTAATTTTTAGTATTTCTAATTTAGTTTTCATCTGGGGATTTTTAATTTGCTCACTTTCTAATTTTTTGAGTTGCATACCCAATTCATTAATCTCTGCCCTCCTTAATTTGTTAATATATGCACTCAAGGATATAAATTTCCCCCTGAGTACTGCCTTGGTTGCATCCCACAGAGTTTGGTAGGATGTCTCATCATTGTCATTCTCTTCCATGAAATTGTTGATTGTTTCTATGATTTCTTCTTTGACAATTTGGTTTTGGAGAATCACATTGTTTAATTTCCAATTGGTTTTTGATTTGCCTGTCCAGGTGCCCTTACTAATTATTATTTTTATTGCATTATGATCTGAGAAGGTTACATTTATTATTTCTGCTCTTTTGCATTTGTTTGCAATGTTTCTATGCCCTACTACATGGTCAATCTTTGTAAATGTACCATGTGCAGCTGAAAAGAAGGTGTATTCCTTTTTGTCCCTATTTATTTTTTATTTTTCTCCACATATCAATTAAATCTAATTTTTCTAGGACTTCATTCACCTCTTTCTTATTTATTTTTCGGTTTGATTTATCTAGATCTGAAAGAGGAATATTTAGATCTCCCACTATTATGGTTTTACTATCTATTTCCTTCTTGAGCTCTGCCAGTTTCTCCTTTATGAATTTGGATGCTATACCACTTGGTGCATATATATTGTGCAGTGTTATTTCCTCATTGTTTATACTGCCTTTAATCAGGATGTAATGACCTTCCCTGTCTTTTTTAATCCTATCTATTTTCACTTTGGCTTTGTCAGAGATCATAATAGCCACTCCTGCCTTCTTTTTCTCATTTGATGCCCAAAAGATTTTGCTCATACCATTTACCTTGAACTTGTCTGTGTCTACATTATATGTGTTTCTTGTAGACAACCTATGGTATGATTTTGGTTTCTGATCCACTCTGCTATTTGCTTCCGTTTTATGAGCAACTTCATCCCGTTCACATTCAGAGTTACAATTGTTAGTTGTGTATTCACTGACATTTTTGTATCTTCCCCTAGACCCACCCCTTCTTCTTACACTATTTTCTTTTACATCAGTGGTTTGCTTTGAGCCAGTATCCCTTATCCCCTCCCTTGATTGACTTCCCCTTCTGCCCCCTCCCTTGTTATCCCCCTCTTTTTGTTTTTTAAAAAGACCAAATGAATTCCCTCTCCCTTCTTCTCCCCTCCCTTTTTTGGCCTCCCC
>NW_025391058.1:0-14758 GCF_016433145.1 Gracilinanus agilis | reverse complement strand
CTCTCTCTCTCTCTCTCTCTCTCTCTCTCTCTCTCTCTCTCTCATTTTCCCTTCCTGCACTCTTCCCAAATTGTAAATAAACCACCTTAAAAGTCATCCTGACTTGGGTCTTTTATTTTGGAATCGGGTAATCGATTCCTGGGGACCAAACTTTAAATATCCAGTCCAACCATAATTTTTACCTTTTACACCATGTTTCTATTTGTTTTGTTTTGGTTTTTTTGGTATTTTTTTTTTTAATTTTTAAACCCTTAACTTCTGTGTATTGACTTATAGGTGGAAGAGTGGTAAGGGTAGGCAATGGGGGTCAAGTGACTTGCCCAGGGTCACACAGCTGGGAAGTGTCTGAGGCCGGATTTGAACCTAGGACCTCCAGTCTCTAGGCCTGGCTCTCAATCCACTGAGCTACCCAGCTGCCCCTTTGGTATTTTTTAATAAACAAAACCAAACATTTATTTACACCAAAGAATTCTAGCATGGAATCTTTCACATAGGAAATACACAGAAATACATAGAGATATATATTTGTGTATGTATACACACACACCCTAAAGTATAGGGAGCAGGGCTGAAACAAGGGTGTCTTGTCATTGTCAGTGGTTAATATTGTTCCTCAGCTATGAATCTACTGTTTCACTTTCATTTGGAGACTTTGCTTTGCTCCTGCCCCTCAGTTGTAGATTTTTGAGAATGAGGTCTCAAAGTCCTCACTAGATAATAGGTGAGGAAAAGGGGGGATGAGGGGAGAAGAAGCCTCAAAATGTTACTTGCTGTGGTCTGATTTCCCATCAGCTCTGGCCCTTTAATAACCATCAATGTGAAACTGGTTTTGTTGCTGTTAATTTGTTAAAAGGTTATATATTTAACAACAAATTTAATGCAAAATTACAAGTAAAAAGTCTGGGCAGAAGGCAGCTTGGTGGCTCAATGGATTGAGAGTCAGCCCTAGAGACAGGAGGTCCTGGGTTCAAATCCTACCTCAGTCTCTTCCTAGCCATGTGAACCTGGGCAAGTCCCTTAGCCCCCATTGCCTACTCTCTATAGTTCTTCTGCCCTGAAACCAATGCATAGTATTGATTCTAAAAGGAAATTTAAGAAGAATTGTTTTCTTTAAGTTCAGTGAAGAAAATAATTCCTAAAAATTAGAATCAGAGAAGTGGAATCTAATGACTTCGTGAGACATCAAGAAACAATAAAACAAAATCAAAAGAAGGTGAGAATAGAGGAAAATGTTAACTATGTCATCAGAAAAACAGCAGACATGAAAAAGGGATGCAGGAGAGATAATCTAGGAAATATTAGATTCCTTCAAAGTCATGATAAAGAAAAAGCCTAGATATATTTCAAGACATCATAAAGGAAAATTATCCCAATATTCCAGAACCAGAGGGTAAAAGAGAAATATAAAGAATCCACCTGAAAGAGATCCCAAAATGAGAGAAAGCTCTGTCTCAAATTTTCTTCTTGCATATACAATATTGAGCATAGAATGCTAGACCTGGAGTCAGAAAGACCTGAATTCAAATCTGTCACTTAACCCTTTTATCCTCAATGTATTCATCTGTAAAATGAGCTAGTGAATGAAATAGCATACCACTCCAGTTATCTTTGCCAAGAAAACCCCAAATGGGGTCTGATGAAGAGCCAGACGTGTCTGAAACAATTGAACAACAACAAAATTGGAAATAACCAACAGAAGGAAGTCACTAGAATTAAGCAAGATCAGGAAAGGCTTTCTGTAGAAGGATTCTGAAGGAAGCCAAGTAGGCAGAGATGGAGAGCACATTACAGTCTAGGAAGACAATTAGACACTCAGGATAAGAAGATAGAATTCTTCCTTTGAGGAACACCAAAGAGGCCAGCGTTGCTGAATCGACAAAAGCCTGGGGAAGGACAGGAAAGGGGGTATGTTTTAGTTGGGAGCAGTATGGGGAAGGCTTAAAGGGAAAGAGTTTAGTTAATCAGTAAGATCAAAAGCCAAATTGTAAAAGGTTGAGACATGAGTAGCCAGTGAGGAAATTGAGGTAATAAAGGGAGATAAATTCCCTCTAGGACTAAAGTTCTTATTTTTTTGGTGTCAAAGATCACTGGTAATTTGGTTAAGCCTTTGGAGCCCTTTTCAGAATAATGTTTTTAAATACATATAATAAAATCCATAGGGTCACAAAAGAAACCAATTCTATTGACATAGTTATATTTTTCAAAAAATTTAAGTTGATGAGCCCCAGTTCAAGGACCCTGAAACGTAAGAAGAGATATAGCAGTAGAGCGTAAGGGTCAAGTGAAAGGTTGCTTTTAAGGATGGTTGGAGATTGAAGCATGTTTGCAGAAAGTGGGGAAGGAGCCAGTAGATGAGGAAAGATCAAGGATAAGACAGAGATGGGGGGGATGATCAAAGGGCTAAACTCTGAGGAGACAGGATCAAGAGCACACAAAGAGGGCCCGACCTTGGAGAAAAGGGTCACCTTCTCCTCAAAAGACAAAAATCAGCACTGCAAGAGAGATCTAGGCAAAATAGTTCTGGGAGGCAAGCTGGTACAGGTTTTTAGACAAGAAGAGGCAAGGGTCAGGGAATCAGGCACATCAGATCCTTTCTTTCCTCAAAGAATTTAGACTTTTGAGGTTTCAAGATTCCAGACTAATTTTTAAGCACGTGTGTGTGTGTGTGTGTGTGTGTGTGTGTATTTTGTCATTCAGTTGTTTTCAGTCATGTCTGGCTCTTCAGGACCCCATTTGGGGTTTCCTCAGCAGACACAGACTAGTTTGCCATTGCCTTCTCTAGCTCATTTTTACAGATGAGGAAACTGAGGCAAACAGGGCTATGTGACTTTTCCACAGCCACACAGCTAGTAAGTGTCTAAGGCCAGATTTGAACTCAAGAAGATGAGTCTTCCTGACTCCAAGCCCAGCAATCTATCCACTGCATCACCTGGGATATTTTTGTGAACTAGACAAAAAAATAGCAAATACGAACACTTCTATATTCAAGATGAGCTTCAAAACCACCTACCTGTCTTTTAGGAATCCAATCAGAGAAATGTTCTATCCCCCTCTCCTCTATTAACAATAGATAATGGTATTTCGGCAGTGCTTCATTAGGTACAAAGCCCTTTCCTTACCAGGGAGCTAAGTAGCACAGGCATCACCATTTTATACCTAGGAAAACCCAGCCTCAGAAAAGCTACATAATTGACCCAAGGTCATGTGATTCCTTAATGTAATAACCAGGTTTCAAATCCAAGTCTTCTGTTCTCAAAGTTAAGGCTCTTTAAATCAAGAGGACCTTCTGTACTATAAAGCAACAATCATCAAAACAGTCTATACTGGCTAAGAAATAAAATGGTAGATCAATGGAGTAGATTAGATACATACTATTCAGGGGGTAAATGAACCTTAGCAACCTAGTGTTTGGTAAACCCAAAGATCTGAGCTTTTGGAATAAGAACTCACTGTTTAACAAAAACTGCTGGGAAAAGTGGAAAACAGTATGGCAGAAACTTGGCATAGACCAGTATATCACATCCTATGCCAGGATAAGGTCAAAATGGATATATGATATAGATATAAAAAGTGATGCTACAACTAAATTAGGGGAACACAGAGTAGCTTGCCTGACAGATCTTTGGAGAAGGGAAAACTATGTGATTAAACAAGAGATAGAATTATAAGATGTAAAATGAATAATTTTGATTATATTAAATTTAAAAGCTTTTGTATAAATGAAACTAATGTAACCATGATTGGAAAGGAAACAACAAACTGGGAAAAAATTTTATAACAAATTTCTGTAATAAAAAATCTAATTTCTCAGATGTATAGAGAACTAAGTTGATTTTATAAGAATATAAGTCATTACTCAATTGATAAATGGTCCAAGGATATGAATAGGCAATTTTCAGATGAAGAAATCAAAATCATCAATAATCATATGAGAAAATGTTTTAAATCCCTCTTTATTAGAGAACTGCAAATTAAAACAATCCTGAAGTACCACCTCACACCTATCAGATTTGACAATATTGTAGTAAATTAAATTAGTAAATATTGGAGGGTATGTGGCAAAATTGGAACACTAATGCATTGTTGGTAGAGTTGTTAACTGATCCTACCATTCTGGAGGGCAATTTGGAACTATGCCTAAAGGGCTATAAAACTGTGCATACCATTTGAACCAGTAATACCAGTACTGGGTCTGTATCCCAAAGAGATATCTCACAAAGAGATAATTAAAAGGGGGAAAGGACCTACTTGTACAAAAATATTTGTAGCTGCTCTTTTTCTGGAGGCAAAGAATTGGAAATTGAAGGGATATCCATCCATTGGGGAATGGCTGAACAAATTATGGTATGTTGTTGATGGAATATTATTGTGCTATAAGAAATGATAAGCAAGAAGATTTCAGAAAAAGCTTTAAAGATCTATATGAACTGATGCAGAGTGAAATCAGCAGAACCTGGAGAACATTGTACACAGTAACAATATTGGGCGATGATTATCTGTGAAAACTTGGCTACTCTCAGCAATGGGATCTGGGACAATTCTGAAAGACTGATGACAGGGAATGCTATCCACCTCCAGAGAAAGAACTATTGGAGTCGTCTTTTACATCAGTGTATTTGTGGTTTAATTTTGGGGGGTTTGTTTATGTATGAGTGTGCTCTTACAACAGTGACCAAAATGGGTGTTTTGCATGACAATAAAATGTTGTTTTTTAAAGAGAACCTTTCCTCTGAACTGCTGCTGAATTCCAATGCATCTTTCTATTCCGCACTCCTCAGAATGTTTGATGTAAAAATGTAGCTTTTTTTAATTTATAAAACATTTAGTTCTATAGATCTATAGAACATTTAGTAAGGTCTGCAAAGTGCTATAGAAGGCAGCTAGATGGTGAACTAGACCTGGAGTTAGGAAGACTCATCTTCCTGAGTTCAAATATGGCCTCAGACATTTACTTGCTATGAGACACTGGGTAAATCACTTCATCCTGTTGGCCTCAGTTTCTTCATCTGTCAAGTGAGCTGGAGAAGGAAACGGCAAACCACTTCAGTATCTTTGCCCAGAAAACCTCAAATGGGGTCACAAAGAGTAGAAGATAACTAAAAATAATTGAGCAATAATACCCCAGACACCATGCTAAGCATTTGACAAATATCTCATTTATTCCCCTCGATTTTAGTGCATATTTATGCTCTTAAAGTTTATATATGTGTGTAAAGGTATGTATATTACACACACACACACACACACACACACACACACACATACACACACACACACACATACTATTGAGCAAATAAGTGGTTCAGGGGTTAGAATGTCAGATCTGAACTCAGGAAGACTCATCTTCATGAGTTCAAATGCAGCCTCATTAATAGCTGGGTGACCCTATTCAAGTCATTTAACCCTGTGTACCTCAGTTTTTTCATCTGTGAAATGAGCTAGAGAAAGAAATGGCAAACCACTTCAGCGTCTCTGCCAAGAAAATCCCTACTGGGGACACAAGGAGTTGGACATGACTAAAATGAGATTTTTTTTTAAAAGAGAAAAGGACCTATTTGTATAAAAATATTGATAGCAGCTCTTCTTGTGGTGGCAAAAAAAAAGGTCCATTAAAAGAGCAATTGTCCTGGTTCACTGCATTGCTCTAGTACAGAAGTCCAGTACATTTGATTGTACCACAGTGTATCAGCCTCGGTGTACAATGTTCTCCTGGTTCTGCTCCTTTCACTCTGCATCAATTCCTGGAGGACATTCCACTTCACATGGAATTCCTCCAGTTCTTTATTCCTTTGAGCACAATAGTATTCCATCACCAGCAGATACCACAATTTGTTCAGCCATTCCCCAACTAAAGGGCATCCCCTCATTTTCCAGTTTTTTGCCACCACGAAGAGTACGGCTATAAATATTTTTGTACAAGTCTTTTTCCTTATTATCTCTTTGGGGTATAAACCCAGCAGTGCTATGGCTGGATCAAAAGGCAGATAGTCTTTTAAAGCCCCCAAAGAGATTTTTTTTAAAAAGAGAAAAGGACCTATTTGTACAAAAATATTAATAGCAGCTCTTCTTGTGGTGGCAAAAAAAAGGTCCATTAAAAGGACAATAGTTGAACAAACTATGGTAGATGATTGTTATGGAATACTATTGTGCTATAAGAAATGACAAGCAGGATGTTTCAGAAAAACCTGGGAAGACTTACGTGGACTGATGCAGAGCAATATAAGCAGAACCAGGAGATCATTGTACACAGTAAGAGCAATATTGTACTATGATCAACTGTGAATGATTTTGCTACATTCAGCAAAACAATGATCTTATGATAAAAGTGCCAGACACCTCCAGAGGAAGAACAGATGGGAATCTGAATGGAAATCAAAGCATACTTTTTTCTTTTCTTTATTTTTCTTGGGGATTTTTTTAGTCTCTGTTTTCTTTCACAGTATGATTAATTTGCAATATACTTTGTATAACTACACTGTATAATCTCTATCAAAATGCTTGGCTTCTCAAGGAGGGAAAGAGGAGGGAAGGAGGAAAAGAATTCAAAACACATTTCAAAAAAATGGATGTCAAAAATTGTTTTTACGTGTAATTGGGGGGAAAATGAAAAGGAAAATAAAATGAGTTGGACATGATAAGGGAAAGGGTTCCTCTACCAGATGTACCTGATTGGACCACTGAACCTGAAGTCAGGAAGACCAGAAATAGAATCCTGCCTCTGTCTTTGATATGATGCATTTTAAAAAGTGATTCTTTGGGACAGCTAGGTGGATTGAGAGCCAGGCCTAGAGATAGGAAGTCCTGAGTTCAGATCTGGCCTCAAACACTTCCTAGCCATGTGGCCCTGGGCAAGTCACTTAACCCTCATTCCCACTTTTCTGCCTTGGAACCAATATACAGCATTTATTCTAAGACAGAAAACTTGGGGTTAAAAAAGATAAAATAAAAACACGATTCTGAGAAGGGTTCCATAGGTCTGCCCACATTATCTAGGGCATAAAGTAAGGGTCATCTCTCTAGGGCTGAGCACCCAGTGGCAGTGTCCAGGATGGACTAAGCAACTCTCTAGGTGGACTGTCTTTCTCCAAGATTCTGTGTGTAAGCAGTTCAGGATTAACTTTAGGAGCTAAACTACTTGAGGCAGCTAAACGGTACAGTGGATATCCTCTTGAATTTAGGGTCAAAGACACAAGAGTTCGAATCCTGCCTCAGCTATTTCCTAGAATGCTAATATCATCCTGGGTTAGTCATTTGACCTCCTACAGCCTCAGTTTCCATATCTACAAAATGAGAATAATAATAGCACCCACCTCAAGAATAGTGCTTTAAAATTTGTACATATGTTATCTCTCGTTTGCATAATATCATGAAGCACAAATGAGAGGTAATACATGTGTAAATGTTAAAGCACTATACAAATGTTAACTGTTGTTATTTATCACTGGGGCAGCCAGATGGTGCAATGGATAGAATGGTAGCACTGGAGTCAGAAACTTATCTTCTTGAATTCAAATCTGACCTCAAACACTAACTAGCTGTGTGACCCTGGGCGAGTCACTTGATCCCGTTTGCCTCAGTTTCTTCATCTACAAATGAGCTAGAGAGGGAAATGGCAAATGACTCCAGTATCTTTGCCAAGAAATCCCTAAAAGGGGTCACAGAAAGTTGGGCACAACAAAATAACAGCTCTCTATAAATGTTAGCTGTTGTTTTTATTTATCATTGAATCATGATGAACTTAAAGAGTTGAAAGGAACCTTGCAGGCCACAGAGCCCAAATCCTTCATTTTATAGGTGGAGAAACTGAGGCACAGACAGGTTAAGTCCTAGCCAAAGTCATATGGCTAGAAAGAGCCTGAGGTAGGAGGGCTTTTGATGTTTCCCTTTTTAAGCAGGAAGCTCTGGGAAGCACTAAAACCCCCAAATCACAAATGGAGCTCAGGACAGCCCCAGAACTCTGCATACTCCCCATTTCTCTCTCCTTGGGTCACCATGGGAGAAACATGAGCCTTCTCTTCCTTTCTCTTTCTCTAGTTACGTGGAAGGATGCTCTGTACAGTTTCCACCCAGGGCCTGACAAGTCTTCTCTAGATCTTAGAACCAATTTGGAGGCCAATCCCTAGATTTGGGAACTGGGTGGATCCTTAGCTTTCAAAGAAAAAACCAAAAGGCAAAAATGTTTTAAATTAGCAGGAGAGCAAGAGTTCCCCACCTCTGGGCAAAATTCCAATCAGAGCCTCTGCTGGTCTGAAGAAGGAGCTCAGAGGATTCTCTGCAATAGACCAGAGGAAAAAAATCAACCATTCTCTCTACACTCTTTGCCCTCACCTCCCTGTTGTAGAATCCCTAGCTACCTCCAAGGGACCACCGATGGACTACATGAGGTCTTTTATGACACCTCCAGTCCCTTAACCTCTGGATCTCAGTTTCCTCATCTTTAAAATAACTACTTCAACCCAGCTGTGTGACCCTGGGCAAGTCACTTGACCCCCATTGTCCACCCTTACCACTCTTCCACCTAGGAGCCAATACACAGAAGTTAAGGGTTTAAAAAAAATAACAAACAAAAAATAACTACTTCAAAAGTCATGGCCAAAGAAAGAGCCTAGATATATTCCAAGATGTCACAAAGGAAAATGACCTCAATACCCTAGAACCAGAGGGGAAAAGAGAAAAGAATCCACTGATCACCACCGAAAAGGGATCCCTAAATAACAGTGGACACTGTCTCCATTTTTCTTTTTGCATCTGCAGTATTGAGCAAAGAGCTTGAAGGCACAGAGTGCTCAGCAAATGCTTTTTTTTCCACTATTCATTCAAGAGAACAATGTTACAGAAATCAAGAGGAGAGACGACATCCAGGAGTGGGTTGGTCTGTCGTGTTTTGAAAGTCAAAGAAATATCAAGGAGAATGGGGCTCTCCCTTCCTTCCTTCATGGGCCATAGCACACCAGGCCCTTCTCTCCTCCACTATCACCCAAAATCTGGCCACAGGTCACGTGCCCTGCTTCCATGACACTCTCTATCCATCCCGTCCTCTGCCCTCCCTTCTCCTTTAGCCTTCCATCTTTCCCAGCATCAAGGACTATTCCAGTGAGCCCCATCTTCTCACCATGTGGACAAAGGACTGAAGCTTCGGCTTCCATATTTGACCTTCCAATGAATGGTCAGAGTTCTATTTCTTTAAATATTACATATATTTTATAATTACTCGCCAATGAACTTCTTCTCTCCTCATCTTTGGTAAAATCCAATGTCCCTGAGGACAGAGTCCGTTTCTATTTTTGTCTTTGTGTCTATATCACTTAGCACACAGTAGGTACTTAATAAGTACTTTCTGTATTGATCTTGTATATCCCCCCCCACTGAGAAAACTTCTTGCTGTGAGTGCCGATCCCAACAAAGAAAGAATACCATGAACTTTCCGTGTGTTTGGGGGGAGAAGAATGAATAAACAGAAAACCAAGAAAATCCAGAGCCAAGAAAACTGGAGAGGACCCAAAGGCTAATTTGATTCCAAACAGGACCCTCATTTGGAATAGAACATATCCTAAAACACTGTTGCTGCAGCAAAGGCCCTTGGACAGAACCTACAAGACCCAAACGGCCCACGGAAGCTCAGAGAGCTCAGGAAATGACTATGGATTCATTGAGTCCTCCATCTTCCCCAGGGATGATGCTTCAGTCTATGCTGAAGCCCTTTTCTCCTTCCTGCCCGATTCTCTCAGAACCTGGGAACTCTCCCAGTCATTGTCTCCACCCAGCTTCTATTAAGGTTCGCCCAGAGAAGATTGAAAGGAATTTATGCTGAGTGAAGCAGGCAGAATCGGGAGAAACAGTTACGTGATAACCGCCATAATGTAAGGAAGAGACTTCCAAAAATTCTGATTAATGTAATGGCGTAAACGACTCCAGAAGATGAGATACTTCCCTCCTCTTGGTAGAGATTCTTGGTGGGTCGGTTCAGTGATGTCCAACTCTTGGTGACCCCATTTGGGGTTGGGTTTTTTTTGGCAAAGATATTGGAGTGGCTTGCCATTTCCTTCTACAGTACATTATACAGCTGGGGAAACTGAGGCAAATAGAGTAAACTGATTTGTCCAGGGTCACACAGCTAATAAGTGTCTGAGGCTGAATTTGAACTCCAGCTCCTGATACTAAGCCCCATACTACCTTCTGTAGAGAGGTGCCTGCTAATAAGCTAGTAAAGGGACAATGTGGTGTACAATTTGGGTTTGAATTATGGTTTTTTCATTTACCATCTAATGACCCTGGGCAAGTAACTTCCTCTCCCTGTGTTGTTTCTTCCTTTGTAAAACAAAAAGGTTGGACCTCTAAGGCCTCTTTGATTCTATTAACCATGTTCAGACTCCATTTCCTCACCAGTAAACAGAAATAAACAGCTGACTATGTCCTCCAGTCCCCATGACTGCTGGTTCCCCTCTGAGAGTTCCTTCTCAGCTGCCCTATAGGTATCATGCATCTCACTAGCCTTGTATTTGTCATCTCCCCCATTAAAATGTAAGCTCCCCCAGGGCAGGGCATTTCTGTATCAATACCTAGCACCTAGCGCCATGCTTGCAGAGTAGTCACTGTAAAAATGCTTGTTCAATGGAACTCCCCTCTAATTTCTTTGGAATCGGGTAGACTCATTTTCCTGGGTTCAAATTCAGCCTCAGACACTTGCCAGCTATATAACTCTGAGCAAATCACTTCACCCTGTTTGCCTCAGTTTCCTCATCTGTAAAAAATAAGCTGGAGAAGGAAATGGCAAATCACTCTAGGATTCTGGCAAAGAAAATCCCAAATGGGGTCATGAAAAGTCAGACACACCAGGTTTACATCCATTTCCTCATCTGTCTGTCTCAGATTCCTCATCTGTAAAATGAGCTGGAGAGGGGGCAGCTAGATGGCTCATTGGACTGAGAGTCAGGTCTAGAGATGGGGGTTGCCTAGGTTCAAATCTGACCTCAGACACTCCCTAGCTGTGTGACCCTGGGCAAGTCACTTAACATCAATTACCTAGGCCTTACCACGTTTCTGCCTTCAAACCAATATTTAGTATTCATTCTAAGAAAGAAGGTAAAGGTTAAAAAAAAAAAAAGAAAGAATTCCACTGCTTTTGACTGGCACACAGAAGAAGCCTCACTGACTGTTGAGAAGAATAAATGCTAACATGCATCAAGTACTCTGCAAACATGGAAAGGCCCCATCGACGTAAGCTATGATCACTATTCTGTGGGAGCCTAACAAGCTTTGCTCACATGGTCCACGTTTCTTGTCTCCAGGCCAAAAGGAGCCCCTGGCTGCTCTCGCCCTTCCCCCCCAACAAGGTTCAACTTTTAAGGGGGAAGACAGAAATGTGGGCCGACTTTCTTCCCTGGCAGTGTGTAAGGAAGCTTTCAGCATCTCAGAAGTCCAACTCTTAACAGCTTTTTCCATTTGGAGATTGGGGGGGGATGTGGCGGAGAGGGAAAACTAGGAATGAAAGGGGAACTGGACTGTTCTGAAGCTGACCAGTCTAAGGGGGTCCTTGTGGGGAAAGAGAAATCAAAGTATTTCTAGCATCTTTAAAAAAAGAAGTACAAACCCGCTGGTATTTCCAGGCCTTTCTGTTCTATACCATGGAATCCTGCTTTTCATTTGGGGGTCGGGGGGAGAACTATAAAGTGAACGGAATGTGATCTGAAGGCGAATTCTTCCCAGCTGTCAGAGCATCTGGTCCCCCAGACCCGAGCTTAGCTCATAGCTGAACTAATAGTCTTCACGAACCTAGAGGCAAGGTAAACCAGGGAGACTCCCCCAAAGAGTCAGCAATTACCAACCAGCTGGGTTTCCTGAGCCAGAGAGAGAGGAAAAAAAGAGAAAATGAGAGAGAGAGAGAGAGAGAGAGAGAGACAGACAGACAGACAGACAGACAAAGAGAGGGGAAAGAGAAAGGAAAAGACAGACACAGAGACACAGAAACACAGAGAGACAGAGAGATACAGAGCTAGAAAGAGGGAAAGACAAAGACAGACAAAGAGAAAGAGAGAGACACACACAAAGATGGATAGAGAAAGAGAAGAGAGGGAGAGAGAGGGGGAGAGAGGGAGGGAGCAAGACAGGGAGCAAGACAGGGAGAGGGAGAAGGAGAGGAAGAGGTAGAAGGAGCGGAAGAGGGAGAAGGAGAGACAGACAGATAGAAAGAGAAAGACAGACAAAGAAAGGGGAGAGAGAAAGGAAGAGACAGGCACAGAGACACAGAAACACAGAGAGACAGAGAGATACAAAGAAAGAGGAAAAGAGAAAGAGAGAGATACACAAAGATGGATAGAGAAAGAGAAGAGAGGGGGAGAGGGAGAGAGAGGGGGAGAGAGGGAGGGAGCAAGAGAGGGAGAGGGAGAAGGAGAAAGAGACAGACAGACAGACAGACAGACAGAGAAAGACAAAGAGAGAGAAGAGAGAAAGGAAGAGACAGACACAGAAACACTGAGACAGAGAGAGATACCGAGATAGAAAGAGGGAGAGAGAGACAAAGACAAAGAGAAAGACACACACACACAAATGGATAGAGAAAGAGAGGAGAGAGAGGAGGGGGGGGAAGGGAAAGAGAGGAAGGGAGAGGGAGAGAGACAGACAGACAGACAGTGAAAGGAAGACAGAGAAAGAGAGGGGAGAGAGAGAGAAAGGAAGAGACAGACAGACACAGAGACACAGAAACACAGAGAAAGAGGGAGACAGAGAGAGAAACATACACAAAGATGGATAGAAAAAGAGAGGAGAGAGAGAAGGAGAGGGAGAGAGAGGGGGGAGAGGGAGGGAGGGAGGGAAGAGAGAAAGAGGAAGAAGGAAAGGGAGAGGGAGAGAGAATATGAATGTGGAACTGAGGAGGACAAGAGTCCAGCTTCCTCACTGGCTGAGAATATGAGGTCTGGAAAAGGGGGGGGGGGGGAATAAAGTCAGAGAAAGGCCTGGCGAGTAGCCAGCGTCAGCACTGTGTGGTAGAGGAGAAAGAGGCCTGGAGCAGGAGGGGTTAGGTTGGGATCCAAAGCTTTGCCACTTAATGATGGAGGTTGGGCACAAGTACCTTAACTTCTGGATCTCAGTTTCCTCATCGGTTCTGCTAATACTTCCATAATGCTTTCAGGTTTGCAGAGCCCTTTAAACTGAAAACTCTTCGGATCCTCACAGTAAACCTTGCAAAGCAGATGCCTGCATGAGGCCTGGTTTTTGTTTTTCTGAAGCTCAAGGAAGTTGTGGCTTGCCTGGGGTCACACAACTAATAAGCGTTAGAGGGGAGGGCTAAGTGGCTCAGTGGCTAGAGAGCTAGGCCTGGAGATGGGTGGTCTTAGGTTCAAATCAGGCTTTGGACTCATCCTGGCTGTATGACCCTGGGCATGTCACTTAACCTCAGTTGCCTAGCCCTTACAGCTCTTCTGCCTTGGAACTGACGTTTAATATCAAGTCCAAAATAGAAGGTTCCAAAAAAAAGTATTAGAAGCAGAATTTGGTCTCTCCTGACTCCCAAGTGGCACTTGGCTACACTCGACTGAATGGAATGATCTCTAAGGCTCCCTTCTAATACTAAGTTCTATGGTCAGAAGAGCTGCATTCGAATCTTGCTTCTGCTACTCAAAACCTATACAAATTGGGATAGATGCTTAACCTTGCTGGGCCTCCATTTCCTCATCTGTAAAATGAGGGAGTGGGACAGCCAGCTGCTGAGCTCCTTCCACCCATGACCTTCTGATTTTAGGAAGGCAATTAATTCCACAAATATTTAACTGGTCCATCAGTTAGTGGCCACGAGGTGGCATTTGGACTTTTTGTTATTTGATGGTGCTTTAAACCCTCTCCACCATCCATGTCATCAGTGGCGCCCGGCTACCTTTGAAACAGCTTCACCCAGACCAAGGCACTAGCGTTAACATATTTTTTGTTCATGAGCAGGGGGCGGGACCACTGATTACAGGAAGTATTGTGCCAACCCAGTCTGAAGGGAAAGGACCTGGATTCAAATCCTGCCTCTATTGCTTATTCCCTGGGCAACCCTGGGAAAGCCCTTTAAACTCTTTGCCATCTAATCAGAGCAGCACGTTTTACTAAAGTTCATTCTATCTCTGAATCTATCATCTTGTGGCCTGATGGCAAAGCCCAACAGGAAAGGTGTCCAGGAACAAGCTCAGAATACGATGTGATTGTCCAAACCTAGTAAGAGGGGGAGATGGGAATGGACAGGCCAGGGATGTGCCTAGGGAGGAAGGAAAGAGGGGGAAGGAGCTTTAAAAGCCCCAGAGACAGTAGGGGGTCAAGACTCACGCTTAAACCTCAGCCTCACTGGAACTTGCTCAGAGAGGGAATAACATAATAAACTCCAGCTTCAGGTATACCAGCTATGTGTCTGTGTGACCCTGGGCAAGTTGTTTCAATCCTTTCAGACTGTTTACTTATCTGTAAACTGGGGATCATGATACCTCTAATATCCACTTTCCAAGGCTATTATGAGTATAAAATCAGACCACGTATGTGGAGTAATAAGGGCATGGTGATGGAGGGAATAGAGTGCTGACCTTGGAGTCAGGAAGACCTGAGTTCAAGTTCTGCTTCTCTCCCATAATAACAGCATGACCCTGGGCAAATCAACTAACTTTTCTTTTTCTTTTCTTTCTTTTTTTTTTATTTAACTAAAAAGTTAACTAACTTTTCAATAGGGAAGGAAGGAAGGAAGGAAGGAAGGAAGGAAGGAAGGAAGGAAGGAAGGAAGGAAGGAAGGAAG
>NW_025391057.1:0-4372 GCF_016433145.1 Gracilinanus agilis | reverse complement strand
CTTTCTTTCTTTCTTCCTTCCTTCCTTCCTTCCTTCCTTCCTTCCTTCCTTCCTTCCTTCCTTCCTTCCTTCCTTCTTTCTTTCCTTTTTACACATATTTAAATTCTTTTGTCTTTTTTATCATTTCATTTGTGTCACTTTCACCTATTTTCAAGATCTATCAGTTAATTAGCCAAAACCCATACCCACCACAAGGATCATCAACCATATTCATTATGCAAGTGTAACCCTTTCCCCACTCCACCATCTCCCTCCCCTTCCCCTTTCTCCTTAGGTTCTGGTAACAGTTATCCACTGACTTCACTCATCTTCTTCAGACCAAATTGCAAATCTCTGGTTACCACTCCTGTTCTTGTACTCCATTAAAATTCGTCTTTCTTTATATATATATACACATATATAACCAATACTCAATACAGTGCCTGGCATTTAGAAAGTACTTCATACGTATTATTCATTCATTCATTCATTCATTCATTCATTCATTCATTCATTCCTGACTCAAGAGGCCAGCTCTCTATTCACTATACCTAGTTGTCTTGGACTGTTGAATGATGTATTAAACTTTTCTATCTTCTCAATTTTGGTGGCTTAGGGTAAAGTCCCGATTACCTGACCCTAGTTACAGCTCTGACCAGGATCCAAACCTACTTCTGACTCCCAATCCAG
This sequence comes from Gracilinanus agilis, assembly GCF_016433145.1. NCBI lineage: Eukaryota > Metazoa > Chordata > Mammalia > Didelphimorphia > Didelphidae > Gracilinanus > Gracilinanus agilis. The sequence goes on along the minus strand of NW_025391057.1, from coordinate 3,703 downwards.
TTCTCTTCCCATAATACCACTCTACCTTTTGGAAGGACTTGGTACTAGACTTTTTCCTTCTCTAAGTGGGTGCAAATGTCCATCTTCACTCATCCCTCACAATGAACTCTTTTGCCAAGTTTTCTCACTTCAAAGACAGACTGCAAAGGTCTCTCTGTCCCTGTTTTATGGAGATGGCACCTCTGATTCTAGAAGTATCTCAGATGGCAGTGGCCAGCTCTGCTGGGAATGATGGAGAGTATAACAGGGAAGAATATTTGATAATGACAAAGGGAAGCAGATGGTGTGGGGAGGCATTCCTAGGGGCAAATTGCAACCAGAATTCATATGCTTTTTTAAAAATAGCCTTTCCCCAAAATTTTTCATCCACACAGAGAACCCAGCATTCATCATTGCTTTTCCTGGACATTAAAAAAAATACCTTCCTGACATAAGATGAATATGGCTACCTCTGGGGTCCAGATTTGAAGAAGAAGACCTCAAGAGTGTGAAGTGGAAAGAGACCCAGTTTAGTTAGTTGCTAAGCTGACAATGACCTCCACTTTTTTATTGTTGGGGGTCTCAGTTTCCTTATTTGTAAAATGAAGGAATGAGATTAGATGTCATCAAAAGTCCCTCTCTGGTCTGATAAGGTCCTTCTCACCTCTGCTAGTCCCTCTTCTCAGGTCCCTCCCAGCTCTGACATTTCATTTTATCAGTATCATTCTTAGACTGTGGTGTCTATAAATAAACACGATTCTTCAGATTCTGAGCCTATCAACTTTCCTTTTCCCAGAGGTTACCCCATTTGTCCAGCAACCCAGGATTAATTTAGTCTTTGTTTGGTTGCCAAATCACACTGTTGACTGACACTGAGCTTTCAAAGTCCTCAACTGTTTTCAGATGAATCACTAATAATCTTTCTCCCTCCTTAACTGGTACAGTTGATTTTTTGAGCCTAAGTATAAGACTTTCCATTGATGGTTATTGAATTTCATTTTATTATCTCTATCTCAATGTTCCAGTCTAAGATCTCTTTAGAGTCTGACTCTGTCTTTCAGTGTATAAACTAACCTTTTTAGCCTCTCACCAGAAGCTTAGATTGAGCCATGATCCTTAGCCTTAGTTGGGCCACCATCTTCCCATTTGGTCCTAGTACCAATGGACGTAGAGCCATGATGGAAAAGACTTTAGAGATTATCTATTCCAACCTACAGTTGTTACTCCCTCCCCATTTACTTCTATCATTCTAGATGTAATACTGAGATATTCTTCCTTTTCTGTATTTTATTCTATCAATCTATGAAAAGAGGGTCAGACCTGGCAGAGTCAGGAAGACCAGAGAGTTCAAATGCAGCTTCAAACACTTCTTAGTTGTATGACCCTGAGCAAGTCACTTAGTCTCAACTGTAAAATGGAGATAGAGATAGTACCTATCCCACCCCCCAGGGTATATGTGAGAATCAAATAAGATAATATTTGTGAAGTGCTTAGCAAAGTACCTAGCACATAGTAGGAGCTTAGTAAATATTTGCTTTCTTCCTTATTCTCCCTTGTCTAAGAGTTGAGGGAAATCAGGCACAGGATTTAATTGATCAATCAGTACCTTTATTGTTGGTCTTTGGGCTGGAAGGGACCTTGGGCATTCTAATGAGAAAACTGAGTCCTTCAGAAGCAAACCTACCTGCTTGAGTTGTGAAGTCGGTGGCTGAGTCAGGATGGGACCCAGGTTTCTCACTCCAAATGGACACCTCAGTCTATCATCTCAACCTGCTGTCAGACCAGGAAATTCAAGAGGAGGGGGCACTTGAAATGATTTGCATCTCTTGGGGCTGCTGCCAGAATTTCTGGATTAAATTCTAGTTCTTTCCCCTTCCCTCCTTTCATTTAAAGCATGTAGGGTAGAGACCTCGGTCATAATCTCCACTCCACCTTTGATCTAGGCAGGTGGCCAACACTCCTCCCTCCCCCCACAACCCCAGGTCTGTCTCTCTGTCTCTTCCTTCCTTCCTTCCTTCCTTCCTNTCTTTCTCTCTCCTCCCTCCTGCCTTCATTTTCCTTTCTTTCTCTTCTCTGTCTTTTTTCTTTCTCCTGCTGTCTTTCTTCTCTCTCTTTCTCTCCTCTCTTTTTCTCTGTCCTCTCTTTTCCCTCCTCTCCGCTCTCTCCTTTTTCTTTCTTTTTCCCTCGCTCTCTTTTCTGTCTCTCTCCTTCTCTTTTCTCTCTCTCTCTCTTTTCCTTTCTTTCTCTCTCCCCCTCTCTTTTTCCTTTCTCTTTTCTCTCTGTCTCTCTTCACTCTCTGTCTTTCTTTTTTTCTGCCCGTCTCCAGCTATGATGTAATTGGAGCACGTCCGAAGCATCTTGGCCAGAGGAATCCTCAGCTTGGCCTGATGGAAACTATAATTGAGGATAATATTCAATCGGGTTTATGTGGCCTCTCCCACTGGATGTTTCTGAACAATTTTGCTCTGAGCTGGGAAGAGGAGGTGATGGAGTAATTGGAAGCTGCTGGTGGGGGTGGGGTAGGGAGGAGATGGGAGACTGTGTCATCCCAGTTCTACAAACACAGGATGGGAGGCCAAAACAGGTCAGCAGAACTCAATTGTTCCTATTTCTTCTGGGCCATACTTCAGGCTGCAGGGGAGTAGGTTGGGAAGTGAGGCCATTTCTCTTGGATCAGTTCTGCAGACTAGACAGGGTGGAAGGAGGAGAAGCGAGATTTCTGGGTTCAAATTCTGGATGTGTTCAGGGAAAATGATTGATTAAGCATTTATTAAAGACCAACAGGATTCCAATAGGGGTATAAAGACAAACATGAAACACTCCCTACTGCCAAGGGCTTTCTCTTTCTGCCCTTGACTGCCAATATCTTTTGATGGACATGGGCACGGGACATTTCTTCTCCATTGTAAGCAGGATCCATGTAGCTAGTTGGCATAGTGGACAGTGCTGGACTTGAAGGCAGGAAGATTTGAATTTGAATCCTGCCTCAGTCACTTGCTGTCTGTGTGACCCTTGGTAAGTCATTTTACCACTAAGCCTCAGTTTCCCCAAATATGCAAAATGGTGATAATAGCATCTATTTAACACAGTTATTTTGGGAATAAAATAAGCTAATATACATAGAGGTTTTGTAAAATGTAAAGCACTCTATAAATGTTAGCAAGAATTTATTATTAAATAGCAATGAGCTGTATGGTACCCTGCTTTGGGATACTTCTCTAGGGCAATTCTCCCTAGGCTGCCCTCACTTTAGTGCTTCATTCACTGAACTCACCTTTTCCATCTGCCAAGCTTGTCGAGGTGAGCCAGAAAGCATTTATTAAACCCCCACTAAGTGCCAGGCATTGTGCAAATCACTGGACAGGATGGTCGGATCCTCATTCCCCTCCTTTTTTTTTTAAACATTTATTAATATTCATTTTTAACATGGTTACATGATTCATGCTCCTCCTTTCCCCTTCGCCCCCAGCACTCCCCCTACCCATGGCCGATGCACATCTCCACTAGTTTTGTCATGTGTCCTTGATCAAGACCAATTTCCAAATTGTTGGTAGTTGCATTGGTGTGGTAGTTTCGAGTCCACACCCTCAATCATGTCCACCCGACCCATGCGTTCAAGCAGTTGTTTTTCTTATATGTTTCCTCTCCTGCAGTCCTTCCTCTGAATGTGGGTAGCATCTTTACCATAAATCCCTCAGAATTGTCCTGGGTCATTGTATTGCTG
>NW_025391056.1:0-2575 GCF_016433145.1 Gracilinanus agilis | reverse complement strand
AGCAATGCCTCTATTGATCTACAGGTCCAAGAATTAGCTAACCTTTGTCAGAGGCAAAGACTAAAGCAGAGAAAAAAGAGAGAAAAAAAGATAATAATAAAAAAAAAAAGATAATAAAAGAAGAGGAGGAAAAGAGAGAAAAAATGGAAAAAAGGTAGAGGAACTTCTGATACAAAGGAAAAGTCACCTAGGTGCCCGTCACTAGGGTCTTGCCACAGGTTGGCCACTAAGGCTCTTCTGAGACCACGAGTTCCATAGAGATCCCGAGTCATTGCGGGCGAGTTAGCATACAGGGCCTGATGCCCCAGCAGAGTCTCCTGAGCTGCAGCGCCACCTTGTGGCCGCTGCAAGACTGAGCTCCCTTTACCCGAAGGTAAGACTCAGTAACCCCACCCAGATACAGTTCACTCACTGGAGAGTCCAGATCCATGACTTCCCAGAAGGCTCTCTTCAATGATGGTGGAGAGCCAAGGAAGGAAAGTGAACAAATGTGCTGTGTCCTGAAGGCAGGAAAGAAAAGGAAATTGGGTATGCCTCTGACCAGATTTTTCTGCCAATGCTTTTTCTCTACTGCTCTGGAATGGTGCTCCTGAGTTTTGCAAATACCCTCCTCCATACAGGGCTCCATCTCCAGAATGGGGCAGCTCTTTAATTAATGGCGTGCCTCGTTTTCATGAATTTGGCACAAGCTTAGCAGTTGTGTAACGCACGGGACTGGAATCACTAGCTCAAACCCTAGCTTTCACCTCTTCTTAATGGCCTGAATTATTAGCACTAGAGGACATCTACTCTGACAGAAATTCTCACTGTGTCTCTCTCAGTCCTTCTCAGTCCAAGCACAGAACCATATGGAATCCCAAGAGTGGGGAAGGAAGATAGGAGAAGTGGGCATTCCTATAAAAATTCTAAGCCTGGCAATGGAAGAATAGGAAACCAACATTTAAATAACTAGTTTATTGCTAATTTAGAATAATTCAAGTGCTTACTAGGTACTTAATGGTATACTAGGTTCTCTGGGTGACAATAATAATTATTTTGATTTTTTTCTAGATCTGCGATTTCATTAAATGTTGGGCAGTAGTTCTCAAAATGTGATCTAGGAACTCCCGGGCATCTCTGTGATCCACAAAGTCCAAATTACTTTCACATTACTAACATGTTTTATTTTTAAAATAGTAAATATTGATAAGTTTAACCCAATTAAACAAAAGTACTTCGACTGGGAGGGGGAGTTGTCCTTCATCATATTTTAAACCCTTAATTTCCATCTTAAAATCAATACTTAGTATTGGTTCTAAGGCAGAAGAATGGTAAGGGTTAGGCAATTGGGGTTAAGTGACTCACCCAGGGTCACAAAGCTAGGAAGTGTCTAAGGCCAGATTTGAAACCAGGAGCTCCCATCTCTAGACTTTGCTCTCTATCCACTGAGCCTGACTCTCAATCCACTAAGCTGCCTAGTTGCCCCATCCTCCATTAATTTTTAAGAATGCAAAAGGGTCTCGAGACCAAAAAGTTTAAGTACTGCTGGTATAGAAACTACCTCTTTCGAAGCAGATCAGAATTTCTTCTGCAATTTATTGTGTTAGAAAGTTTCTTGGGGCATTTGTCTGTGGTCCCAGAGCTAATCTGAATCCAAGGCAAGACTCAAATTCAGGACTTCCTAACTCCATGGTTAACTCTTCACCTTGCTTTTCTCCTTCTCTGCTAATAATAGCTCAAAGGTATTTAATGATTTGTGGCTTCTCCTTACTAACTCCTTGTGAGAAGCATAGAATAAACATTATTAGTCCCCATCTTAACCATGAAGAAATTGAATTCAAAGAGGTAATTTGTCTATTTTTAAATTACACACAATTTTTAAAAGCAGAGATAGGAACATTTTAATATTTCACCACTCTAAAAGCACCTTCCTCACTAGAACCATGTGCAAATCAACAGTCCACATATTATTATTCCCATTTTAAAAANAATAAAGGTCAGGACCAGGACTTGAACCTCAGTCTCTTTTTTTAAAATCCTTACCTTCTGTCTTAGAGTCAACACTGTGTATTGGCCCCAAGGCAGAAGAGTGGTAAGGGCTAGGAAATGGGGGTTAAGTGACTTGCCCAGGGTCACACAGCTAGGAAGTGTCTGAGGCCAGATTTGAACCTAGGACCTCCCATCTCTAGGCCTGGCTCTCAATCCACTGAGCCACCAAGCTGTCCCCTGAACCTCAGTCTCTTGATTTCAGGTCTTTCAGGTATGAAGATAACACACAGGACTTATGGGGTAGGAAATGGGAGGGAGCAAAAATAGATTTCTATTAATCAATTTTTTAAAATTTAGTGGGATTCTATAGATGTGGAATTTTGCATGCACTTTAAATGCTCATTTTACTTTATTTTACTTTTTGTTAAAAGAGCTCTCATTAAATAGGAGAAATCTATAAATATTTGTGATACAAAAACAAAAGAAACTTAATAAAAAGTTTCTTTTTTTAAAAAGAGTAGAGAGGGGCAGCTGGGTAGCTCAGTGGAGGTTCAAACCCGGCCTCAGCCACTTCCCAGCTGCGTGACCCTGGGCAAGTCACTTGACC
>NW_025391055.1:0-9559 GCF_016433145.1 Gracilinanus agilis | reverse complement strand
TTTAAATAGTATCAAGTGTGGCTCGGCGACTTGAAGTCTGGCGTAGACTTAGACCGACAGACCCAAGTGGCCCAGTTCTCTGGCGGGCCCCCAAATTCAGATGGAACGTTGCCTCTCTCTCATCCGGCATTGATCCTGCTCCTAACCTGGACACCCTCCCTGCTCCAACGCCTCAGTAGCTCCCTGCGTCCTCCAGGGTAAAACGGAGAAGACTCAGCCTGGCATTTCACAGTCTGCTTCCGTTCTCGCTCCATACCCACGACGAAGAAATCTTCCATCTTTGTTCAGTCACTTCCTGCTCGTGTCTGACTCTTGATGACTCCATTGGAGTCTTCTTGGCAAAGACACTGGAGGGATTTGTCATTTCCTTCTCCAGGCCATTTTATAGATGAGGAAACTGAGGCAGGAAGGGTTAAGTGAATTGCCCAGGGTCACACAACTAGTAAATGCCTGCCCACCATAAATATGCACTCTACACCTGGAGCAGGGGCCTGTTCCCTCTGCCCCGAGGTGCTCCATCTCCTACGTCCATGGCTTCGCCCAAGTCGCCCGCAGTTTCGAAGGCCCCTTTTCTTCACCTAGACCTGCTGGAAGGCTCAGCTTAGCCGCTCTGAGCAGGAAGCCTTGTCTGGTCCTCCCAATCCTTCTTGTTCCCGTCCATCGTCTAGATAGCGCCTTGCGTTCGCTGTGTTTGTGGTTCGTGCCTTCCCAGCGCTGTGCATCGCTTCGCCCTCTGTAGGACAAGCTCCTTTGGGGCCGGCGACTTTCATTTCTGTCTGTGGCTAGAGCAGTGGCTGCAAGGACAAGTTTCCAGACCTGGATTAGGTTAGGAAAGCAGCACCCCGAGGACACGGAGGACCCGACGGAGGAGCCAGCAGCCTCCTTCCAAGAGTTACCGTGTTCTTGGAGTCATCAGGGGACCAGAAAGTGTGTGCGTGTGTGTGTGTGCGTGCGTGTGTGTGTGTGTGTGTGTGTGTGTGTGTGTGGTAGGGGATACAAATATCTCTGGGACGGGAATTCAAAAGCCTGGAAAAATCCAAGAGGGCCTCTTGGAGGAGGTGATCCTTGATCTGAGTCCTAAAAAGATACAAGTTTCCCAAGAGGCCGTAGTGAAACAGAAGAACATCCTGGGGTGGGGGGTGGCGCGGTGAGGTGAGGGAAGGAAGAGCCGGTCTGAAAACAGACAAGCGAGAGATAGAGTGAAGGATCCTGGAGCATCCGTTTGACCAGGTTGGCTGAAAGGTAGACAGTCTGGGAAGGGGCTCTAGAGATTGTGTCATCCATCTTCCCCCCATTTTATAGCTGAGAAGACTGAGGTCCCAGAAGAGGAATCGATTGGGTCTTTCCAACTTAGATTCAGAGCCTTTTCCCCTTCCTGGGCTATCTCCCCCAGTGGGAATCCTCCCCTGGACCAGAGTCAATCCAAGCTTACAGAGCTGCTGCAATGAAGGATGAGTGATGAAGCCCGGCGAGGTGGCAGGTCAGAATATGAATCCTGGTGTTCTCCCTCTAAAGCTACTGTTTCTCGTTCTGACAAAGACTCTTTCCAAAGGAGGGTCCAAAGCCCAACCGGAACAAACCACAGAGACCTGGGATGGCTTTGTTTTCTCTCCCCTAGTCAGAAGGGCTGCTCCCTGCTCTGAGGCTGGGCGCCCTGAGCTGCCCACCAAAGGGTCCTCTTGCTGCCAATGTGGACAGCCAGGAAAAGCCGGGTCCCTGCTGGCTCGCCAACAGGTTGCCCACAATCTGGTCTCCTAATTCCGCTCCTCCCCCCAGATGCATCCGAGCAAACAATAAATCCCTGCTGCCGTCTTCCGTGTGGCCCTGTTCTGAAAAGAACATTCCACAGCCTGTCGCGGCAGGCACGGCTGTTTCCATCGGTGTCTCCTCTCAGCTCCACCCCGAGAAGCCCTCTGAGCCTTTTCTTGGCAAAGATACATCTGGCAGCCCAAAGGGGAGAGATGACTTAAGGACACGGTTCGAGCAGAAGGCTGGGCTTCTCCCTATTGCCCAGCCTCTGAGGGCAGGCGAGCTGCCAGTGTGCCCCTGGAAGGCTCCTCACGTCCAGGAGGATGCCGGTGGATTGGGGGCGGGGGACGGAGGCTCTGTAGGATGCTCAGGCTCCGAAGTCTTCCTCCCCGCTGCCCGGATGGGGCCGAAGGGCCCCGTGCCAAGCCCCAGGATTCCAGGATTTCTTTACAAGATGCCGTAAATGAGTCAAACAGCACCTCGAGGCCCTCGAATAAAAGGCGGCTCTTGATGTTCTGGGGCCCAGGTGCAGGCCGAATGGATTTATGGGCCTCACGAGGCTTGTAAATCACTGGGTTAAAAGGACCCAAGTACTAGTAAAACCCCCCCAGGCCACACGAGCCTGGGAGAAAGCGGTCCGGCTCAGGCTTCATCGATCCCAGACACCTCTGCGGAAGAAGCCGCCCCGGCAAAGCCCCCCTTCAGGGAAGCTCAGAGCTGCTCAGCCTCTTCCAGGCTGCACCCAGGCCCACGCCGGGCAAGCTCAGAGCGGGTGGGGGGCTTCTTCAACAACACGCATCTATCTATCTTAATGCTCTGAAATAGTGTGTGTGTCATGTATGTTTAGATGTATACACATACATGTATGCACACACATGTGTGTGCAGGTACCTTAGAGTGTGTATGCATCTATGTGTGTTTATGTGTATCTATACATATATGTAAATGTGTGTGTGTATATAAGGAGAAATTTGGAAGACAGTGTGGGATAATGAGAAGAGAAGCTTTGAATTCAAGTTCTCATTCTGCCTTTTACTCACTGTGTGACCTTGGTCAAGTCACTTCCTCTCTCCATGCCTCAGTTTCCTTATAGGCAAAAAGAAGGCATTTTAAACAAGGCAATTTCATAAGGTTCTTTCCACATATAAGAGCAGGGATCTATTGATTATCCCAACATGCTAAAAAAAGAATTATATGTGTTGGTAATAATACCACTAGATTCAATGAATCAACCAAAACCAGATGTGAAAAGGGCACCTGCACCTCTTGAATCCAACAACGTTTGTAAGAAACCTGCAATCTATATATAAAAGGAAAGAGAAATCGTATAAGCAGAAAGAAGAGCCAAGAGTCTGGAAGCTGAGGAGATTATTCTGAGCTTAGAAATGAAGTGACACCCAAGGCCACCAGAGAAATGGGGAAAAAAAGATAGGACTGACCGAGAATCCCAGAAGAGAAATCTGGCCTGACACTGCCAGTAGAGCCGCAAGGACAGGAAAATATTTCCTCTTCCCAAACTTCCCCTCATAGGCATTAGAACACAATCTGTTGCTTTGTTACCCAAACAATTTTGGAAACATGACTTTTTTTTTTTTTTTTTGCCTTAACCACAAGGAATCCAAAGTTCAACTAGAGTATATGTAGATTTAAATTTAAGCAAAGAAACCTACTTACACCTAAATGTTTATGAATACTCTGCCTGGGGGCTCAGAGCTACTATGATTGAACTCATAAATTTTCACTAAAATAAGCTCCCTAAAGACAAAAAAATTCTCTTCTGACCATGAATGTCTCCCAAAGATCTTTCCTGGACTCCCTTCTCTTCTTCTCAACTATTTCATCTGATGTTCTCAACAGCTCTTACGGATTCAATTATCATCTCTATATTTCTCCACCTGTCTATTGGACATCTCAAACTGGATTTCCCATAAAAATCTTAAATTCAACATGTCCCAACAGGGATTAAAAACCTTTCTGCCACAAACCTGATCCCTGCCAAGCTTTCCTACTCTTTTCAATGGTATCAGACTCATTAGCTAGGTGTCATCCTCACTCTTCACTCTCTTACCACCCCACCCCCACATCCAATGTGTTACCAAGTGCTGTTCATGTTACCTTCATAAAGGAACATCTCTCATAGACTTCTCCTTCTCTTCTATGGCACTCTCACCCCATCAGATCAGGACTTCAACATCTCATCCCTGGACTACAGCAATAGCCTTTGGGTCCTTGTCTCTGCGTCAAATCTGTCTCTACTCAACTGTCCAACTGACCTTACAAAAGGGTAGGTCTATGTCCTCTCCCTATTGAAGCTACAGTGGCTCCCTATCACCACGAGTAGGAGATAGAAAATGATTTGCTTGTCCTTTAAGGCTGTTCAGAACATGGCTTCTTCCCCCTTTCCAGTCTTCTTACACCTTACCCCTTTCTACATGCTCCACGGCCCAGTGACAGCAGCCTCCTAGCTTTTCCTTGCACATGACACTCCATTCCCCAACTCTGCCTTTCTTCTTTCAGTCCCTTGTGCCTGGAATGAGCTACCTCACTTAGGCTTCTTAGAATCCCTAAATTCCTTTGAAGTTCCATTCTGTTATCTCCAGCGATGCTAAACCTTTCCAGGTTCCTCTACTTCAAGTGCTGGTGCCCTTCGCTTTGTGTTCATCTCATGATTATCCTGCCTGGCAGAGAAGATAATTCCCTTGTCTTCATGGACCCAGAATGCCACCAAGTTCCTAGGATATGGTAGATGCTTAATAAGTATTTATTAATCAATTGATCATCCTCTCCTCTCCCTACACACACACACACACACACACACACACACACACACACAGCACCTAGGACTATGTTCCACATCTGAAGCAAGGTGACAAGGTGGAGAGGAAGTTGGACTTGAACTCAAGAACATCTGGCTGTGATCGCTTAACTTGTATGAGCCTCCCTTCCTCCATCTGAGAAATGGGTATTCTGCTACTTGCAATACTTACCTCTTAGACAATTTTGAGCGTCAGATAGATGATAAATCTTTGCAAATCTGAGAGCACTCTAACAACAACATCAAGCTTAAGAGGCATTTCTCTGTATTTCCTGAAAGGTGAAGCCCGGCCCCGGCTTCCCGGGAAAAGGCCACATGGCCCCTCAGGTGTGAAACTCAAATCCCCCGTCTGAGCTCATGGCGACGTTTTCTTCCAGGATAGAGTCTAGACATCAGCAGACTTCATTTGTTCATTCCTGGGGAGAGGCTCCCAGGCATCATCTCTGTTGTTTCAGCTAAATCATTTTTGAAAAATCATGTTATTCTTCAATAAAAAAGAGGAGTTTATTGGGCCCTTCCTCCCAGCGCAAACAGAGGCATCCGCTCCGGAAACCAGATGCTGGGGATTTATCTCTCATAAAATTCAACCCTGATTGGTTTTATGACTCAGCCTTGGGCATTTGCTCGCGTTGGCACCATAATTAAATTGACACAGCCAAGGGGATAAGGCACCCAGAGGGAAGCTTTTGGGTGGCCCCCAGACTCCCATGAAAGGTGAGCTCCTCCTGGCTGCTTGTTCTGTCTCCCTCGGGTGCTTCTTGGAATTCCATTGTGATCCTGCTCTGGCCGCTGGTCCCCCCGACCCGCTTCTTCCTCAGCAGCTTCCAGGGAAGGGGGGTAGCAGATGGATTTGTCCTCCCTCGAGGCCACCAGCCCTCCAGCCTCCCCCTTCCTGAAGCCTCCTGAATCAGCGCTTTGGCTGCCGAAGTTCCTGAGCCTGACCCAGTTGCGAGTTCTCGGTGTCTCAGAAGTCACCCGAAATCGGGGAACTCGGGGCCGGGTTTCAGGCTAAACTAGTAACAAGAATAATGAAGAGTTTCCGAAGGGTTACGAGTCCTGGGCAGTTCAGAGATGCTCTCGGGCCCTGGACCCATTCCCTGGGGAGTGCCCAGCGGCCCTGCTCTACCTGCGCCCCCTTTGTAGAGCACCCCGAGCTGCAATTTCCTTGGATTGACGTTCCTCTAAAATGCCTTGTCCTAATTCAATCTGCCAAGGAGGACCAGACGGGGAAGCCGGGGAAGAAAGTGGAGTCATGAGCAAGCGGATGGGACCGGATGTGCCGGGCTCTCGGGGGCCTTCAGAGATGATTAGGACCCTTGTGGGGAGGGCCTGCGAGCAGGAAGCGGGGAAGGGCCTGAATCGAGGGCAGAGCGATCCGTCAGGCCCATTTCTGGGTGCTTTGGAGCCCCCAAATCCCAGAGCCTGAAGCAGACGTGGGGGAGCCCTGCAGGAGCAGAGTCCGAGCCTGGCGGCCTGTGTTAGATCGGGAGGCAGGCCGGGAGATGCGGAGTCCGGAGGACAAACGTTCGTCTGTATCGCTCGGTCTGTGCTTCCGAGCCTCTCCTCTGCTGGCCAGCCTGCCGGCAGGGCCACATGGCCCTGGGCTGCCCCTCCCCACCCGCCCTGCCCAGACCGCCTGCCCGGCAGCCTCGGGGCCGGCTGGCCCATATCTAGCTAGCAGGGGCTGGCCGTGCCCCCTTCCCGCGAGCTTCCTGGCCTCCTTCCCACTGGGTCACCGTCTCCACGGGCCCTTCCTCGTCCCCGGCCCCCACNACTGCTCACTCGGCCTCGATGGCCCCAGGCCCGGCCTCGATGGCCCCAGGGCCCGGAAGCGTGTCCAGCACGTGCTGTGCTTCTCTCCGGTGGTTTTTCAGCCATATCTGACTCTTGGTGACCCCGTTGGGGTTTCCTTGGCAGAGAGGCTGGTTCGCCATTTCCTTCTCAGGCTCTTTGTACAGAACAGGAAACTGAGGCAAACTTTCGTGGCCTGCCCAGTAATAAGTGCCGAAGCTGGATTTGAACCAAGGAAGACGAGTCTTCCTGACTCCGGGCCTGGCGCTCTGCCCACTGTGCGGCCCGGCCGCCTCTCTGCGCTCCTCACGGCCTCCCTCACCGTTCTGGCCCCAGATCTCGGCCTCGGCATTGCCGTGGCCCAAACTCCCGTGTCTGGAGGCTCCACCGCCTGGGCCTAGAAGCGAGAAGGCCTCCTGAAGCCGACCCAACCCCAAGGGGATGGACCTTCCACGCACACAGGCACACGCACACTCGTGCACACGCACACACGCATGCACATGCATGATCATGCACACACATGCACATACTCACACGTACACCCATGCACATGTGCACACATATATGCACATGCGTGCACACATGCATACACAATGCACACACACGCCAACTGAAGTCACGGAGCCCAAACTGTGGGCAAAGGAAAGCTTCGGCCCTGGCCCAGCTGGAGAGAGACCGAGACCGAGACAAACAGTCAGAGGCAGAGACGGACAGACAGGCGGAGCCAAGGAGGCTCACCGGGGCTCTGCCAGGCCATGACCCGGCGCTGAGGGGGAGCGTCTCCTCCTCGTCCTCCTTCGTAGCCTTCTACCGGAGGGAATCTGGGCAGGCCCCGAGCCAGGCCCAGCAGGAAATGAACCGCACTGGCAGAGGGGGAGGAGGGCCGGCGTGCAGTCAGAGGACCCGGGTTCGAATGTCCGTTCTAGCGTTTACAGCACGGGGAATCCTGGGCAGCGACGGCCCCTCCAAGGCCCTTCCAGCTCTCGAGCTGAGTCCAGGCCGTCAGAAGTGAACGGAGCCTGCGACAGGCTCGAGTCCTCGCTGCTCCCTGAAGGCTGTGCGCGTCCCCCCAAGGTGGCTAGAAACAGGGTCACAGCCCAGCCCTGAGCTCGAGCCACCCTGGACCCATCAGGGAAGGCTCCGCCGTCCGGCTCCTGCCAGCCTTCCCAGGCACGTCCCTTCCCGCCTTCTCCGGAACCCGACCGACTGGCCATCGTCCAGACGGCCCATCCGTTGCCCACTGACGGGCCTCTGACCGCGTCGTGCCTCGCCATGGCTTGAAAAGGCTTCGCTTCCCTCAAAGCTGAGCTGGGGCGCCTCCGCCTACACCCCACTTTGCCCAGCAGCCACCCGGTGACTTTGGGGTGAACGTCCATCTTCCTTTGGGCTTCCGCCCTCCCGGCTCTCGGTGGCCGGCAGGACAGAGCAGAGCGGCAGGCGGGGCTCCCCCAGAGCATCCCCAATCTACGCCTCTGCTAAGGGAAGAGGCCGCGTGAAGATTTGGATTCAGACTAGGGGATCTGGGTTCAAATCCTAACTCGGCCCTCACACTTGCCTCTTGCTCAACTAAGGCGGCGGATCTCGTACAAAATAGAACCCTGGACTAAAGGCCACCGAAAGTGCTTCCGCTCCGAGGCTGTGACCTGCTAAAAGGGCTTGAAAATGATTCTTCCATCTTCGTCTTGCCTCCTGGCCGGTGAACATTCCGTGTCCATGAAGCCGGGACGAGCTACTCTCTGTTCTCCACCGGGCAATGCTCACCGCTTGTTTTCCATTGTCACAGATGACTTCTTTCAGATGGAGTTTCTTTTTTAATATTTTTTTTAACTCTTAACTTCTGTGTATTGGCTCCTTGGTGGAATAGTGTAAGGGTGGGCCATGGGGGTCAAGTGACTTGCCCAGGGTCACCCGGCTGGGAAGTGTCCGAGGCTGGATTTGAACCCAGGACCTCCCGTCTCTAGGCCTGGCTCTCCATCCACTGAGCTACCCAGCTGCCCCCTCAAATGAAGTTTCTTCTTTCCTTCTGGGGTGAAATTTCCCGCCCAACCCACTTCCACGAGGCTTTCTTGGCCCCGCCAGTCCCAGAAGGGGATCAGCCCCATCTGATTCTTAAAAGATAATTAGCAACCTGAATATCTGCTTGGAGTCGCCTCACCTCTGTGAAGCCAGGAAGTCCGCCGAGAATTCACTCCAGCGAATGTTCATTATCTCCTGCTCCTTGGGGGGTGTTTGGAGGGGAGGCTGGCTTCTCCGGCAGTGATCATTCCTCCCGGAACTGCCACAGCTGGGCGTGGGGGAAGGGGACGGTGCCCTCCATTGCACGTCCCTTCTACCCTTAGAAGATCCCTGGTCTGCGGGACACGTAGCCGTGTCACCTTCCCAGGAAAGGTTCCCCTGCAAGCCTGCCAAGGAGTCTGAAGGGCGTCGGGCATTGAGTGGAGTGCTGGACTCGAATTCAGATCCCATGAGATCTCCTCTGGGCCTGTTTCCTCCTCCAAGAAACAAGGGAGTTGGACCCGCTGCTTTGCTCCAAGTTCCCTCGTTTGATTCTGCCCAATCAGTTTGGTCCCCAGTTTTCAATTCTCTGCACCCAAATCTCTGTGGCGGGGGTCCCATTTTCTTTGTACGTGCTCGAAGTGTGGCACAAAGACATCATCGTTCTGGCCATGTTTAATCTCATCTGCTGGATGACTGAAACCTAAAGTAACTGGGTCACGAGTTCAGAGACAAACGGCCCAGAGAGCCCAGAGATGAGCCCAGAAATGCCGGGCAGATGAGACCAGCCGGGAACGAGGAGTCCTCAGAAGCTGTGACGGACGATATCACGGTCACTGGGCTGCGAAACACCCCGAACACCCAGCGAGTCCATCTGCCTGGCTGAAGACAGGACAACGTCTCCACGATCCAGAGAGAAGAGGACACATTCTTCAGGTTCCACAGACAGTCACACCCCCCCCACACACACACACACACACATCTTCTACGGAAGCCAACAAAACACGCAAGTAACAAGCGCTTAGCAAATGCCTACTATGTGCCAGTGTGGAGACCTCTTTATCATCTCTGATAATCTGATAGGGACAGTTTAGTTGATAAGGAAATAAGGACAGAACCAGGGAGTTGTCTTTTACCTCCTGCTTCCAGCTCTGGCTCCAGGAGCCTGGAGTTTATTATATATGTTTCAAGACTCATTTCACACAAAAG
>NW_025391054.1:0-5938 GCF_016433145.1 Gracilinanus agilis | reverse complement strand
ATATAAAACATAATATATATTACATATATAAAAACATAAAAGGAATCAGTCCTTTGATTTCATTATAAGGAACTCCAAATGAAAGGAATCCCTCTAGTCTAGATTGATACTTGTTCTGAAGTTTAGAGTGAGCTAGCAATGCCGACAATACTTGTTTAAATGATTTGTCTAGTCATATAATCAGTATCTTAGAGGCTTGAACCCAGATTTTCCTCATTCCAAAGCCAGCCATATAGTCCAATGATACCTGAAAGGAATTCCCAACTAGAAACGATGACTCCCCCACCTTTTGTTTGAATACCCCTAACAAAGGAAGCCCATCATTTCCCCAAGGCAGGCCATTCCACTTTGGGTCAGCTCTAATTAATAGGAATTTTTTCCTGCCATAAAACTAAAATAGCCTCTTTATAACTTCCAGTCACTGCTCCTTGTTCTACCCTCTCTAGCCAAATAGAAAAAGAAATCTAATTCTTCTTCCATGTGATAGATTAAATGAAAGAATGAATGAAAAACCACTTATTAAGCACTTACTGTGAGCCAAACACTGTGCTAAGTGCTGGGACTGTGAAAACAAAGACATGTCCTGTTTTCAAGGATCTTCTGTTCTAATGGGTGAGGTGGGGATGAGGATAGCACACAAAGGGAATGATGGCCAGGGTGGGGCATTTTGGTCCATGAAGTTACAGAGACACTATATGGGGCCATAGATCAGACTGACAGTGCTTCTATTATTTGAACACAGCCTCTCAAGTTTTCTCTTCACCAGGAAAACTTTTAATTGATCCTTAAATGAGATGACCTTAAGGTCCTTCACTATCTCAGTTGTCTTCTTCTAGGTATTCTCCAGTTAATCAATGACTCTTCTAAACTGTGGTGCCCCAAACTCAACACAATACTCTACCTATAATCTGATCAAAGCAGAATAGATGTCGACCAGCACTACCTTGTTCCAAGAAACCCTGATTCTCTGGATGCACCCCAAGATTCTATTAATAGTTTTGCCTGCCAAACCACATTTTTAATTCATTTGAATTTGTAGTCCACTCAAATATGTTACCTTTTTTTCCCCCCAGTCAAACCGTAAGGTTGATTTTTTGAGCCCATATGTAGGATTTTACATTTATCTCTATGGAGTTTAATTTTTTATTAGAGCCAGTTGATTTCTCTAGGCTGCCAAGATATTTTTGGATCCGGGCTCTGTGATCCTGTGTGTTAGCTCTCCCTTCCAGATTTCTGTCATCTGCAAATTTGAAAAGTATGCCATTTATGCATTTATCTGAGTCATTGATAAAAATGTTAAACAACCAACCGTGGATCCCTGGGGCACTAAACACTGTACAATTTCCCACATGCAATCTTAGTTTCATTCAATTCTTAAGCCACTCCAATTGTCTGTCCATAGTGTCTGTCCAAGACAGCCAGCTCCTGGCTGCCCAGCTCACTGAATATCAGATTTTGAAAAATAGTCATTCTTCATCTTCCTGGGTTTTTTTGAGTAATTATTGTTTTCAAGCAGGTTTCACAGTGTCCCAGGGCAATATGTGTTTTGTACAATATCTCCTATATATAAGTGGATCTAAGCTGAGGCATAAACAGCACTGACCAAAAAGGAAAAAAAAAACAACAACAAAAATACAAAGCCAAAAAGGGTCTTTATTTTTCCTTTTAAGAAGAAGCATAATGAGAAAAAAATTGCAGCTACATAACAGGCACTTAATCAATCTTTCATAACCTGAACTAAATATTTAATATTTGAGTTACCAATGGAATGCATTTTTCCACTGAAATTTCACAATATAGTGAGGCAGAAAAGGCTTAGCTGCCTTTCTTCATTCCACAATAATGATAATAACCTATGTCCTTATAGTACTTTCTGGTTCATAAGTGTTTTCATCTTATCAATCCTGTAAGGCAGTACAGGTATAATTAGCCCCTTTCACAGAGTAACTGAGCCCCAGCAAAGGAGGTGCAGTGACTTTGCTACAGGCACACAGCTGGCAAAGTTGGAGCTGAAAGGTGAACTCAAATCTTTTGCCTTCAAGTCTGGTGGCTCTTCTGTGACATCTATACCCACTGAATTTATACATCATAGAAATCACAGTCGAAAGGGCTCCAGTCAAGAGACCCGATTAAGATCAGTCTTAATTAGAATTAATCTTGATTTTATTATTGACTCATTGTTGAATCTGGGGCAGGGCACTTACTCTGTCAATTTTCTGCATTTGCACTCTTCCCCATATCTGGAATCAGTTACTTGCTAGCTATGGGAGCCTGAACAAGTTACTTAAACTCTGTCAGCCTCAGTTTCCTCAACTCTAAAATGGGGATAATAATAGCACCTAACTCCCAGAGGTGTGAGGATCAAATGGAATAATGTATATAAAATATTTTGCAAACCTTAAAGCAGTATATAAATCCTAATTATTATTATTTGGGGCATCTGGGGGACACAGTGCCAAACCTGGAATCAGGAAGAATCTTATACCCGAGTTCACATCTGGTCTAAGATACTTACTAGCTTTGTCGCCCTGAGTAAGTCACTTAACTCTGTCTACCTCAGTTTCCTCATCTGTAAAATGAGAAGGAAATGGCAAACCATTCCAGTATCTCTGCCAAGAAAACTCCAAAGAATCAGACACAATTGAAAAAAAAATGACTAACAGCAACAATAATAATTATAATTATCATCACAGTGCTCAAACTGCCTCAAAAGTTTTTGAGTATTAAATGAGGAAAAATTATTGAAAGAGCTATGGAAAGATTTAGTACTATGGTAAATGTCGTGATAGATATCTAGCTTTAGAGGAAGTAGTTTTCTGTGAATAAGGAAGAATGTGAAATTTAAAGGGGATCATTTTCAGCTTAACACAAGGAAGAACTTAGTAATCAGAGCTGTTCAACAATGGAATAGGGTTATCACTGGAGAATTTCAAGCAATCAGTCAATAGGTAGGAATATATTAAGCACCTATTATGTGCCGGGCACATATATTCCCATTGGCAATATAAAGACAAAAAAAAAGCTCAACTAATCTCTGTTTTCAAAGAATTTACAGGATGAGTATTTGTTAGGGATGTGATGGACATTTTTGAGGTAGTCTAAGATTCTAGGAGCCATTTAAAAAGGTATATTGATATTCTTTCTTTCTATGTACATCCTAATCATTTCCTGATATTTTCCTGTTCCTCATCACCTTGTAACAAAAGAAAATTAAGAAAATCTAATCAACATAGCAATCATGTTTGACAGAGACTTCTCCCCTCACCCAAATATAAGCTTCTTGGGGACAGGGACTGCTTCCATTTTGGCTTCTAGAGGTGGGAGTTGTGTTTCCTCAACAACTCTCTGGAACTAAAAATGCCCATTATGAAGCACCCATTTTCCTTTACATTTTTTTTATCTTTATACTCATTGTGGTCCTGATTCTATTTACCTAACTCTTATTTGTTCATAGAAGTCTTCCTATGACTCTTTTTGAATGGGAGAAAACCCAGTGGAAGAAGATAACTTCTTAGGAATAAAGTCATTCTTAGGAATAAAGCATATTTACAGGAGAAAGTGGGGAAAGAATTGCAGTACGTCATTTGTTCTATAATATCTTCATTTACTCCTTCTATCAGAAACGTAAAGCGGCTTTCATAGCTTTTATTCATCTCCTCCCCCTTACTGTTTCCCCCATTCTCAACCTCATGAGAAATGGGCTGGGAGATTGGGGCAAGTATATAATGTGTATCAACACCCAGGAAACTTTGAAACATAGGGAGAGCTTAAAATTCTCTTCATATTTTTCTTCAAATAAAAGTTAAGCAGTATAACATAGAACATACAGTTGTTGTTTGTTTATTCTTTGATGCAGGAACTGGGAGTAGACAATTTAATTGTCTCTTTTTTAACTATTTTTTAAAATTTTAATTTAATTTTTTATTTAAGTATTTTTAGTAGGATTCTGATTTTTAATCCATTCTGCTATCCACTTCCATTTTATGGGTGAGTTCATCCCATTCACATTCAGAGTTATGATTACTAACTGTGTAGAGTTCTCTATCCTATTTTCCCCCTTTTGATTCTGCTCTATTCCCTTTCATTCTGTTCCTCCTCACCAGTGTTTTGCTTTTTATCACCTCCCCCCTCATTTTTCCCTCCCCCCAATTACCTCCCCCTTCCCTTGTCTTATTCCTTTTCTGCTTCTCTGTAGGGTAAGATATAATTCTATACCCCAATGAGTATATTTGTATTAGTTGTTCTATATATGTTTGATAGAATTCACTTGTGAATCCATCTGGGCCTGGGGATTTTTTCTTAGGTAGTTCCTTGATGGCTTTTTTCAATTTCTTTTTCTAGGATGGGATTATTTAAGTATTCTACTTCTTCTTTTGTTAATCTAGGCAATTTATATTTTTGTAAATATTTGCCCATTTTGCCTAGATTGCCATATTTACTGTCACTTTCTATAATGCGATTAAGGCATCTAAGTGCCATTGATTATTGGGCTTGGAATCGGGGAGATTCATTTTCATGAGTTCAAATCTGGCCTTAGACCTTTACTTAGCTGTGTGACCCTGGTCAAGTCACTTAACCCTGCCTTTCCTAATTGCCTCATCTATAAAATGAGCTGAGAAGAAAAGAGTAACCATTTCAGTATCTCTGCCAAGAAAATTCCAAATTAGGTCCCAGAGAGTCAGACATGACTGAAAACAACAAATAACCCAACATAGCTTTATTTCATCAAAGGGATGAACACTTTATGGCCCTAAAGAGAGTGTTCATTCTTTGTGGGTCAGGGCCATGTTTTGTACTTATCTCTTTCATTTCTCCTCTGGTGGCAGTCAGGAGATCAAGAATAAATATGGCAGGTACTCAGTAACAGTCAAGGGACTGAGAAATTAACTATTTACTGGAAATATAGAATAGTATTCTTTTTTTCTTCATAATTTTTTATTGTATATGTGATATGTGTCTTCAGTCACTATATGAGAAATATGGAAGTATATATTGCATGAAAGCACAGATATAACCTATATCAGGCCTTGGAGAGGGAGCAGGATGGAGGGAGGGAATCTGAATCACAAAAATGTCAGAAAAATCACAGAATAGCATTCTTAGCCAACAACGGAAAGCTCATCTCTTTTCAAGTCCACCATGTTGTAACTCACAAGATCCTAAAATTTGGAGCTTAAAAGTACCAATTTCTACTATATAAAAGGGTGATGGGAAGAACACAGATCCAAGAGGAATCATGCCACACCCCTAAAGACACAATCCAAAAGCCAAAGCTAGCATTTAAGCACAATAGACTAAGATATCTACTTTTTAATTTATTTTTATTTTTCTAAATCCTTACCTTCCATCTCAGAATCAATTCTGTGTATTGGTTCTAAGGCAGAAGAGCAGTAAGGGGTAGGCAATGAGGGTTAGGTGACTTGCCCAGGGTCACACAGCTTGGAAGTGTCTGAAGATAAGGTCATTTCTGAGGTTTCCAAATTCATGATGATACACTTTCATAATACAGCATTCCCATGCCATGGCAAATAGAATACAGGCCTTGTGGAAGCGTGAGGTAGTCACCCTACTCCAGTGATGGTGAACATTTTAGAGATAGTACCAGTCCCCCACCTCCCTCGACCATGTGCTGTGCCCCTCCCCCTGCCACATGCTGGATGTGCCCCCCACCCTTTACTTCACACAAGGGAGGGAGGAAACGCTCCCATTGGTTTGCTGGGCTGAGGGGCAGGTGATGTGAAAAAATGTCATCAGTGAGTATAGAGAGGAGGAAGGGAGTGGCCTGAGTGTTCTGCTCCCCTCCAACTCTGCTGCCTGTGAGCTGCCCACCTTACCCCTGTGTGCTCCCTTTGGCAGTATAAATATAATATATTTATATTATATATCCATATATATATATATCTAGTTCAAATATAATATGTTTATATTATATATATCC
>NW_025391053.1:0-6659 GCF_016433145.1 Gracilinanus agilis | reverse complement strand
ATATTTTATTGTGAAGAATTGTTGTCTTATTTTTTTTTATATTAGTCCATGTTTTAGCCTCTTTTATCAGAAGGGTCTAGAATTCTTGAGGATAATTTAGACCAGAAAGATTTTTTTTAATATCAGGTTTTTATATGGAAGCAATAACAGAGTTTGTGAGAAACTCTTAGCCAAGATTTAAAAGTTGTAACAAGTATATGATTTTTTGAACATCATTGTTTATTGTTTTAAAATGTGTTATTAGAAATATGGTACTCTATTTGAATGTGCATTGTGAATCTGCTATTTTGTAAAACCCACTTTCACAGAAAATCTCATTTTGGGGTACCAAAACCCTTCTAGTTCTAAGCTGTATATATATTTTTGATTTTTTAAAACATTTTTTTATAGAGCAATTGACTTTTTCCTTTTTCTCATCTTGTACTGGAAGTACATATATAATCATTATATTTCCTTTTTTTTTTTTTGATTCTACAGCGAAATAAGCTCAATACCTGAGCCTGAGCCTGAGACTATGGGATTGTGATTTAATGCCTCTCTGATTCCAGGAGAAGTGCCGAGCCACATGGTTAGAGACTTGACTAAAGAATCTGCATGAATTGCAGGAGTTCTTTGCCAATACTTGAAGGGCTTGAAAATTGGGGTCTGAGTCCTGGAGTCCCAGTCTTTTCTAAAACTTTAGAGGATATGGGTCCCCTCAACTTAAATTCCTGGTGAAGCACCTAAGATTGGCTATCATTTAATGGCTCATTCCCTGAGAAGGTGCAGGGAAAAATCTGGATCAAAGAGAGGCATTTCCCTTATTCCTCTATATATATAGAATAAATGGCAATTTTTCTGTAGTCCTGGCCCTAAATGGGTTATAGCATACTGCTTAAATCGCTTTCATTGGGCCTTGAATCGAAGGCCTGTTTATTAACCCTACATATTTTGCACATTTTACATTTCATTCACAAGTTAATTTTTTCTCTTTTTTTTTGAATTTTATTCTTTTTATTTTTTTATTATTACTTTTGCCAATTGATTTCATGACTCACTCAGCCATGCATCCTTGGCTGACCTTTTCAGGGGAGTTATGTGTCATTTAAATATTTTCCTCAGGGGGCTGTGTGTTAAGTTTTTATAATCATAATGTCTGAACTATAATCTATATTGCAAGTCAATTTTTACTCCTTTAGAAGTAAACTCAGGGGGGTAATGTTAATTCTCAGAAGAAAATTTATGTTTTGTAATATATAATGTAAAGTTTAAATTCTTTGAGAGTAATTTCAGGATAAGGATTTTGCCATCTCCCCAGAATCCAGATGACGAACCTGTTTGGTGGAGGCACCAAAAGATGCCTGAAGAGCCTTCACTGGATCATGAAGACCCAAATTTGAACTTTGGGGCGCAGTTGATCTGAACTATGGGGGTTGAACAAATTGAATGCATTTATTTTGAATGGACACTCTTATGCCAGTGGGGTACTGCCCCAAAATTGGCTTTTGTCAATGCAGCTAGCTTTTGTCCTCTTTTCTTTTGGTTTAAGATCCACTGAAAAAGACCAGTCTTTTTCAACGGATCTCAGGGGGGTTATGTGTCATTTAAAATCACTTGGGATACTTGGAACTACATTTCCCATGATCCCTAATGGGTTTCTGGTTTTGGATGACGTATTCAAATTGAGAGACTGTTTGAAATTAGGGGGAAGTGACTTGGAACTTCCTCTTTAGTTACCTGAGCTCGAGAAGAGAGGAAGGTAAATGGCTGAGGTGAGGTTGGAATAGGTTTCTTACAGGTGCGTGGTCAGCTTATCTCTATCAGCATGGCTTTTATTAAAATACTATTCTTCCTTTTGATCTCGGCCCTCATCATTTTTAATCATAACACTGTTATGAATCCCACCTAATCATGGTGGATGATCTTCTTAATTACTTGCTGGAGTCTCTTTGCTATTATTCTATTTAAAATTTTTGTATCTATGTTCATTAGGGAGATTGGTCTATAGTTTTCTTTCTCTGTTTTTGGTTTACCTGGCTTTGGGATCAGTACTATATTTGTGTCATAAAAGGAATTTGGTAGGACTTCTTCTTTGCTTATCATATCAAATAATTTGTATAGTATTGGGATTAGTTGCTCTTTGAATGTCTGATAGAATTCACTTGTGAATCCATCAGGCCCTGGTGATTTTTTTCTTAGGGAGTTCTTTGATGGCTTGTTCAATTTCTTTTTTCTGATATGGGATTACTTAGGTATTCTATTTCTTCTGCTGTTAATCTAGGCAATTTATATTTTTGTAAATATTCATCCATATCTCGTAATTGTTATATTTGTTGCCATATAATTGGGTGAAATAGTTCTTAATGATTGCCTTAATTTCCCCTTCATTAGAGGTGAGGTCTCCCTTTTCATCTTTGATACTGTCGGTTTGGTTTTCTTCTTTCCTTTTTTTATTAGATTGACCAGTACTTTGTCTATTTTATCTGTTTTTTCAAAATACCAGCTTCTAGTCTTATTTATCAATTCAATAGTTCTTTTACTTTCAATTTTATTAATTTCTCCCTTAATTTTTAGTATTTCTAATTTAGTTTTCATCTGGGGGTTTTTTAATTTGCTCGCGTTCTAATTTTTTAAGTTGCATACCCAATTAATTGATCTCTGCCCTCCTTAATTTGTTAATATATGCACTCAAGGATATAAATTTCCCCCTGAGTACTGCCTTGGCTGCATCCCACAGAGTTTGGTAGGATGTCTCATCATTGTCATTCTCTTCAATGAAATTGTTGATTCTTTCTATGATTTCTTCTTGACTTGTTTTGGAGAATCATATTGTTTAATTTCCAATTGGTTTTTGATTTGCCTGTCCAGGTGCTCTTACTGATTATTATTTTTATTGCATTATGATCTGAGAAGGTTACATTTATTATTTCTGCTCTTTTGCATTTGTTTGCAATGATTCTATGCCCTATTACATGGTCAATCTTTGTGAATGTACCATGTGCAGCTGAAAAGAAGGTGTATTCCTTTTTGTCCCTATTTATTTTTCACCACATATCAATGAAATCTAATTTTTCTAAGACTTCATTCACCTCTCTTACCTCTTTCTTATTTATTTTTTGGTTTGATTTATCTAGATCTGAAAGAGGAATATTTAAATCTTCCACTATTATGGTTTTACTATCTATTTCCTTCTTGAGCTCTGCCAGTTTCTCCTTTATGAATTTGAATGCTATACCACTTGGTGCATATATATTGAGCAGTGTTATTTCCTCATTGTCTATACTGCCTTTAATCAGGATGTAATGACTTTCCCTGTCTTTTTTAATCATATCTATTTTTATTTTGGCTTTGTCAGAAATCATAATAGCCACTCCTGCCTTCTTTTTCTCATTTGATGCCCAAAAGATTTTGCTCATACCCTTAACCTTAAACTTGTGTATGTCTACCCACCTCATATGTGTTTCTTGTAGACAACATATGGTAGAATTTTGGTTTCTGATCCACTCTGCTATTTGCTTCCGTTTTATGAGCAAGTTCATCCCGTTCACATTCAGAGTTACAATTGTTAGTTGTGTATTCACTGACATTTTTTGTATCCTCCCCTAGACCCACTCCTTCTTCTTACACTATTTTCTTTTAAACCAGTGGTTTGCTTTAAGCCGGTAACCCTTATCCCCTCCCTTGATTAACTTCCCTTTCTACCCCCTCCCTTGTTATTCCCCTTTTTTTATTTTTAAAGGCCTAAAGAATTCCCTCTCCCTTCTTCCCCCCTCCCTTTTTTGACCTCCCCACTCCCGCTCCCTTTGGTTTATCCCTTCTGACTTTCTCAGTAGGGTTAGATAGAGTTTTTTATCCCAATGGATAATAAAGCTACTCTTCCCTCTCTGGGTTGATTACACTGAGAGTAAGGTTTGATTATTACCTCTTAATGCTCTCTTCCTCTCCTTCTTATAATAGTATTTATCTCCTCCCCTCCCCATGCCCTCTTTTTGTGTAATAGAATACCTTATTTTTCTTATTTACTCAGACTTTCCTTGGTGTCCCCTACTATTCCCCCCACTCTTTTCCACCCCCCATGTCATCTTAGACCTTTTAGTATCCTGTCCTCTCCCTATGAATTATTCTTCTGGTTGCTATAATAGTGAATATTATAATAGTGAATAGAGTTCACTACAGAGAATTATACATACCATTTTTCCACATAGTAATAGAGATAATTAGATCTTATTTAAGCCCTTAAAAAGTTATATTTAAAAAATTATGGGTTTTCTTTCTTTTCCCTCTGTTTCTTATTTACCTTTTCATGTTTCTCTTGATTTTTGTGGTTGGATATCAAACTTTCCATTTAGTCCTGGTCTCTTCTGTGCAAATACTTGGAAATCCTCAATTTTGTTGAATGCCCATACTTTCCCCTGGAAGTTTTGATGGGTAGTTCATCCGTGGCTGAAGACCTAGCTCTCTTGCCTTTCTGAATATCATATTCCAAGCCTTGTGATCTTTTAGCATGGAGGCTGCCAGATCCTGTGTGATCCTGATTGGCGCTCCTTGATATTTGAATTGTCTCTTTCTGGCTTCTTGTAAGAATTTTTTCTTTTACTTGGAAGCTGTTGAATTTGGCTATTATATTCCTAGGTGTTGAATTTTCTGGGTCCAGTGTAGAGGGTGATCTATGGATCCTTTCAATGTCTATATTGCCCTCTTGTTGTAGGACTTCAGGGCAATTTTGCTGAATAATTTCTTTAAGTATGGAGTCCAAGTTTCTATTAATTTCTGCTTTTTCAGGAAGACCAATGATTCTCAAATTGTCTCTTCTAGACCGGTTTTCTTGGTCTGTCACTTTCTCATTTAGATATTTCATGTTTCCTTCTTTTTTATCAGTCTTTTGACTTTGCTTTATTTGTTCTTGTTGTCTTGAGAGATCATTGGCTTCTAATTGCTCAATTCTAGCCTTTAGGGACTGGTTTTCCTTTTCAATCTGGTCATTTCTGGTCTTCAGTTGACTTGCCTCACTTTCCAAAGGTGAAATTCTGCCTTTTAAACTTTTATTTTCTTGCCAGATCTCTTCCATCTTCCTCAACATCTCATTTTTGAACTCTTCAATAGCTTGTGACCAGTTATCATTTTTTGGGAAGGTTGGGATACTTCTTTGTCCTCCTCTGTTGTCTGGATTTTCTCTGTGTAAAAGTTGTCGATTGTTCCAGAATTTTTCTTGATAATCTTTTTCTTCTGGGGTTCTTGGCTTGCCATTGTTATCCCCGCCCCTTTTCAGCTTTGTATTCATACTCAGGGTCTGCCTGCCCTTTCTAAGCTCCGGAGGGCTCCGGTCTCCTTGTCCTCAGGGTCAAGCCTCCTGGTTATCCCCGGTCTGCTGCTCTGCCCAAGGCTCCTTCAGCAATCTCAGGGGCTGCTTCCACAGCCTCGCTCCCGTCTGTACCGGGTCCCCACTCGAGGTCCAAGCCTGGGCTCAAGATCTTTGTCCGTGCCTAGGGCACTGCCTTCACCCTCGCAGAAGCTCAGGAAAGTCCTTGCTTTCGAGATCTTTGTCCACGCCTAGGGCAATGCCTTCACCCACGCAGATGCTCGGGAAAGTCCCTACTTTTGAGATCTTTGTTCATGCATGGGGCACTGCCTTCACCCTAGCAGAAGCTCAGGAAAGTCCCTGCTTTCGAGATCTTTGTTCACGCCTAGGGCAATGCCTCCACCCGCACAGAAGCTCGGGAAAGTCCCTGCGTTAGAGATCTTTGTCCGTGCCTAGGGCAATGTCTTCACACCCGCAGACACTCGGGAAAGTCTGTGCACGCCCCCCCAAGCCACTTGGGGTCCCACGTCTTGCAGCTCTCAGGTACAAGCCCTGGGGCTGCTAGTGATTTACTGGTTGCCCCATTCCTGTTTACACTCTTGTGCGTTGGCCTTGGCGCTGTGCGTGGTGGGGGGGAGGGGCTTCTTCCTCTTGCGTTTTAGTGAGAGCTGTTTCACCCCTTTATAGTGTGGAAATGCCCCGATTCCGTGTACCTTCAATGCTTCGCCCTGTTGTGGGGTTCCTTTGTTCTTCTGGATTTGTTTTTATGTCCCCTTGAGGAGTCCTGTATGCTTCAGTTAGGAGAGATCGAGCAGCTGCTCCTTACTCTGCCACCATCTTAACTGGAAGTCCAAAGGGATTCTTTTTTAAGGATCATTTTATAAAAGGATCCTCAACTATTTTTTTATAGATTTATTTAATATTATTCCATGATCTAGACATATCAAACTTTTTCTCAAAGTCAGCATTTCATTTCCGGTCTCCATTCCTTCTCTCAGGCTATCCCTTCCCACCTCCCATGACTCCCCATGCCTAGTATGAGCAGCCTCCTCCCTTCCCTTCTCAGAATCCTTATCTTCTTTCTAGGTTCTGATTAGTTCCACCTCCTCTGCAAAGTCTTCCCAAATCCTCACAGTCCTTACTGTTGTCTCTTTCTTCAAATTACAATTAATTTACACATTTGTGCATATGTGTTATCCCCCTTCATAGGATGAAGGCTTCTTGAGGGGAAGAGACAATTTAATTTTTTTCTTTGTATTCCCAACACCTGACAAAATTCCTTGCATAAAATAAATGGCTGCTGCTTCTAAAGAGATAGAATACATTGGAGTGTATTTACAAATATACAATACTATATAAGTATATAATATATGTGTGTATA
>NW_025391052.1:0-6465 GCF_016433145.1 Gracilinanus agilis | reverse complement strand
CTCCCAGCCCTGACACCCCTATTCTAGGTTCCCTCCCAGCCCTGACAACCCCTATTCTAAGCTCCCTCCCAGCCCTGACACCCCCTATTCTAGGTCCCCTCCCAGCCCTGACAACCCCTGTTCTAAGCTCCCTCCCAGCCCTGACACCCCTATTCTAGGTTCCCTCCCAGCCCTGACACCCCCTGTTCTAAGGTCCCTCCCAGCCCTGACACCCCTGTTCTAAGGTCCTTCTGGTTCCATGACTTTATGTCACATTTCCCAAGTAAGGGAATGGGCAGGCTGTTGTCTGACCTGACTGCATCACACACAGCCAGTCGATTGTAAAGCCCATTCAGTGCCTTCTGGCTCAGGGTTCTCCTCTACTCTGGGCCCCGTGGTGAGCCCAGGTTCCAGGCTGGGCCAGTGCCTTGGGGGGGGTGTTTAGCCCCCCAGCTCCCTCCACGGTTCTTGCTGAGTGGCCAGGCCTGTGCTCTGCCCAGTTCCTGGCCTCCAGGCTGAGCTCACTGACCTTTTCTGGGCCTGAGCCGGCGGGGGGAGCAGGTGTCCTCCCGGGGTCACCCTGCAAGGCCCGCTCTCCCGCCTCGTGGCTGCCCTGCTGCTGGGGAAGAGGCAGCTGTACCGCCCAAGGAAAGGAGACAGAGAGAACCAAACAGTGCTTTATTGGAGGACGGAATTAGCCCCTGCCCAGGGGAATCCCCATCTGTGGCCGGCCGGCCTGGGAGCTGGCAGAGGCCCCCTTGGCCTTTGCCGCAGCCCCGTGGGGGGGAGGGGGTGGCAGTGGGGACTCCGGCCGGGGATGCACCCCCAGTCTTTAGCAGCAGAGATACAGGGGGGCGAGGCCGAGGGGGCCCCACTCCCAGCCCTGCCCCAGGCCAGGCTTTCCCGGCCAGCACTTCCGGCCCTCTCCAAGATACTGCTATGAAATCGTCCCACCAGCTATTTCGTCTTAACGAGTACGGCTGGAAAGCTAATGATTATCCCTTTACTCGTCTGCATCAACATTCTCCTCTGACCCCTCTGTAGCGAGCTATATCTTCTTTTAGCAGAAGGAGAAACTGAGGCACAGATCAGGGAAAGTGAAGGCTCCCCTGTGCCTGAACTTGGGGCTTGCCATGCCCCAGACCGATGCAGCCGACCAGGCGGGGCAGGGATAGAGCCCAGGACGAGTCACATTGCCTCTCACAGCCTCAGTCTCCCCCTCTGTAAAATGAGGGTGATAATCCCCCCACTAGTCCCTCATGCGGTAGGCAGGCTCTTTACAACCCTTAATCAGGTCCTGGAGAACGGAGGGTTCAGGGGGACCCATCGGGCTCCCTGCCTGCCCTCCCCCCGGCTGCTTTCCTGGAAGGTCCTTCCTGGCAAGGGGCCGCCGGATCCCAGTTCGAGCCCCCCTTCTTGGGGCTGTTGGTCGAAGCGGCCAGGCCCCATCCTGTTGGAGACGAGCTAAGGACGGACTAGCCCAGAGCCGGTGAGCCCAGCCCCGGGCACGGCTCTCTGACGGGCACAGCCATCCCCTCACAGGGCTCTGACGGGCCGGCCCGTCCACCACAGGGTCCACCAAGAGGCCACCAAGCGGCAGTTGTGGTACAGAAACATCCCCACCAGCGTCAGGGCGATGCCCACGTAGCTGAGGCCACTCAGGCGGCTCCCAAACAGGAGCCAGGACAGGGCCAGGTTGCCCACCACGTGGAAGTTGCCCAGCACATGGACGGTGAGGGCCGACGTGAGGGCCAGCAGGGAGAAGCTGGCCAGGTTGTAGAGGACCGAGACCAGGCAGCTGAGCAGAATGAGCAGCCAAAGGCGATGGTCGGCAGGGGCCGGGACTGGCCCGGCGCTGCCCACCTCCAGCACCAGGGCAGTGCCCAGCAGCAGGCAGAAGCTAGGGAGGGACGTCAGGTACAGCAGAGCCACCGAGTCCAGCTTCTCCTCCTGCAGCAGGATACCTGGAAATCGGGAAGGGGAGCAGGAGTCAGAGTAGGCTCTAAGGTCCGAGGAAAGGAGGCCGAGCCAGTGCCCGCCTGGCATTTCCTCATTAGCTGGGCATCTCAGTGCCCTCCTCC
This sequence comes from Gracilinanus agilis, assembly GCF_016433145.1. Classification (NCBI taxonomy): domain Eukaryota; kingdom Metazoa; phylum Chordata; class Mammalia; order Didelphimorphia; family Didelphidae; genus Gracilinanus; species Gracilinanus agilis. Next base: position 4,405 of record NW_025391052.1, on the reverse strand, counting down.
GAAATGAGACAGTCTCTAAAATCCCCTCCCCATCTAGATTAATCAATCAGTCGATAAGCATTTATTAAACACCTACTATATGCTAGGAGACACAGCGGAGAGAGCCAGCAAGACTTGAGTTTAAATCTGGCTTCAGAGCTTACTGGCTGTGTGGCCTTGGGCAAGTCATTTCACCTTGTTGGCCTCAAGTGAGCTGGAGAAGGAAATGGCACACCGCTCCAGGATCTTTGTCCAGAAACCCCAAATGGGGTCACAGGGGCAGACGAGGCTGAACAAAGAACAAACTCAGGGGATTTGGGGGAGATCAGGGGGATCTGGGGTTCAGCGCCACCTTCTCCTCCACCTCAAATGGGCCCTGACCTCAGAATCAGGCACCATGCTATATAGAAAGGGAGAAGCAGTCCCTGCCCTCAGGGAGCTCCCAGTCTAATGGGGGGGGGGGGTGACCTTCAGACCAGCCTGTCCAGACGAGAGACAGACAGACTGCTGTCCTTGGGCCCCTGGGCTGGGGTCACGCTGCTAGTAAAGGTCAGCTCCCAGGGTCACCGATGGTGGCAGAGCTGCGACATCAGAAGTTATCTAGTCCAACCCGCCTCATTTTACAGAAAGGGAAACAGAGGCCCGAGGAAGTGAAATCACTTGTCACCCAGGGTCACACAGGCGCTAAATGCCAAAGGAAGGATTGCCAAACACCTCACTAGATGGCCTCTTTGTGCTTTGGACTGTGCCAGGGTCCAGGCTGGCTCTTGGCAAAAATTAAAAATTGAAATTTTTACATTTAAATCAAAATTTAAAAATTAAAAAAAAATAGCTCAGGGTAGTGCTCAGATTCTGAGACAGTGCCTTGGTCTTTCAGCTACCCTCCCAGCCCTGCCCCAGAGCTCTCCTGTTGATCAAGGCGCGTGTTGTATCCCCTGATAAAACGTGGGACAGGAAATGTTCCATTTGGGTCTTTGTTTCCTGGGGCCTAATTCAGCGCTGGGGATACAGCAAGTGGTTCATAAATGTCTGCTGACTTGGGGCAGGTAGGTGGCTGAGGGCCCAGCCTGCAGATGGGAGGTCCTGAGTTCCAATCTGGCGTCAGACACTTCCTAGCTGGGTGACCCTGGGCAAGTCACTTAACCCCCATTGCCCACCCTTACCACTCTTCTGCTTTGGAACCAATGTCAAATATTGAGTTTAAGATGGAAGGTAAGGGGTTAAAAATGAATGAATGGATGGATGAATAGATAGATGGATGGATGGATGGATGATTGGATGGATGGATGGATGGATGGATGGATGGGTGAATGGATGGATGATTGGATGGATGGATGGATGGATGGATGGATGGATGGATGGATGGCTGACTGGATGGATGCCTGCTGAGTGACTGCTCCAGAAAATCCTCTGACATTTGCCTTAGTATCAGTCCGAAGGTTCCCCTCCCAGAGATCTAAACCCGAGTTCTCCTTGTTAAAGACAGGACCCGTCCCATGGTAGAGGAGGGGGAAGTCAGTGCTGGGGAGAAGGCCAAGGCCCACGGGAGGTTCCCACTGCCCTTGACATTCCGTCCCTATCCTCTGGTGCTGGAGGCTCCTCATCCTGGCATCTCCAAGGCCACCCGGGCCACTTGTTTCAGAATCCTCTGCAGAGTCCCAGAGGAGCAGCCACGGAGCCTCGGGGCCGCCACCTCCGGAGGCAGCCCAGGCCCTTTGGGGAGATCTCTGAGCATCAGGGATTCTCTCCTGGCCTTGCCTTCAAGCTTAACTCTTCCTAGCACGGGAAGAGCCCGTGGAGACGAGAGATTCTGGGTTCCAATGTGGCCTCAGATACTTCCTAGCTGGGGGACCCCCATGGCCTAGCCCTTGCTGCTTTTCTGCCTTGGAGCTGATACTCAGTATTGACTCTAAGACAGAAGGGAGAGGATTAAAAAGCCCCTGAGATCCCCTTCTCACCCCTCTTACTGGCCCATGGCCCCTCTGTCGCTCAAGAACCAGGCCGGTCCTCGTTCCACACCCAAAGCATCTTGGAGGCGTCCTTCCGTGGCCCTTTGCTGTCTCCTTCATAAGGACTCGCTTCCTCATTCAGGCTCTTCCCAAAATGGGTCACCCAGAAACAAACAGCACTCCCATTTAGCAGTCTCTGGACCCCAAAGGGACGGAAGCTGCCAGGAATGAATGAAAGTGGGCTGTTTCAGGCCGGGTCAGCCAGTGCCTGCTCTGAGCACCACTTTCCTGTGCTCTGGGGATTTGGGGCAGACTGGTGCAATGTGGGGGAGACCCTCCTAGGTGGAGGAAGGCTGGAGGAGAGAGAGTCCCAGGCTGTGTGTCCTCTTCCTCCTCAGGGGGGCCCAAAGCCAGGGACCTGCTGTCCCATACTGTGTCCCTTAAATACAGGAGTGGTTTGCCATTTCTTTCTCCAGCTCATTTTACAGATGAGGAAACTGAGGCAAATGGAGTGGTTTGCTACTTCCTTCTCCAGTCCATTCTACAGATGAGGAAACTGAGGCAGACAGGGTGAAGTGACTTGCCCAAAGTCACACAGTAAATGTTTGGTTTATGTGGGGTTTTCTTGGCAAAGATACTAAAGTGGTTTGCTATTTCCTTCTCCAGCTCATTTTACAGATAAGGAAACTGAGGCAAATGTTTTTGTTTAAATGACTTGCCTAAGGTCATGCAGCTAAGAGACTGGAGTGGTATGCTATTTCCTTCTCCAGCCCATTTTACAGATAAGGAAACTGAGACCAACAGAGTGAAGTGGCCTCCCTGGGGGTCATACAGCTAGGAAGTGTCTGAGGCCAGATTTGAACTTGGATCCTTGTGACTCCAGGGTAGGGCTTTGTCCACTGTCCTAGTTTTCTTCCTGTTGACTTCCCCAATGGAATGGGAACTCCTTGAGGGAGGTGGCTATTTTTCATTTCGACATAGCACTGGGGCATAATAATAATATCAGTGGCTATCACTTGTAGAGCACCGACTATGGGCTGGCACAGTGCCAGCCTCTTTACCAACATTGTCTCATTTGCTCATCACGACAAACCTGGGAGGGAGGCCAGGATGGTCCCCATTTTACAGATGAGGAAACTGAGGCAAACAGTGCATAAGTGACCTGCCCAGAGTCTCACAACTCTTCAGTGTCTGAAGGCAAATCTGAACTCAGGTCTTCCTGATGCCAGGCCTTGTGCTCTATCTTTCTGATGCCACCTCGATGCCCCTGGAGGAGGTGCTAAATCAGTACAGACTGACTACTGTGTGCTGGTGAGCCAAGGGGGGTGTAGGAGATGGAACCTTCAGACTCTCGAACCCTAGCCCCGCTGTTCGCTGGTGCCTTGGCACTTGGGGCAGATTCCCGAACCCCTCTGTGGGCCTCGGTTTTCTCTGGCCAAGGAGGGTGTCAGACCTCGTGTTCCCGGAGGTCGCTCCTCCTCTAGATTCTCGGATCCGGTGATGAGCATCAGGGCAGCAGGGCTGGGCAGGCACCTCCTAGGATTCTGGCCTGGGCCTGTTGGACGGGATCGAGACACCCACACTCCAAGGGTGGGGGGCGAGGAGGCAGCCAGTGATTGCCCAAGGAATGTCGGGGGCCACGGCCTGGACATGCAGCCCTCCTGGAGGCTGTTTCCTTGCGGGTCAGGGACTGCCTGACTCCCCGGGGGGCTCCAGGGGAAGCCAGGAGATTTCCTGAGGACTCTGGGGGTACAGCCAGGATCTACTCTGGGTCCTGGCTAAAAAGGAAAGCCCTCACCAACCTAAGCCACTGCCCAGAGAGGGAGAGCCAGGCCCAGGCTTGGCCCAAGTGTCACATTTCTCTTTCCTTGTCTGGCTTCTCAGGTAACCCAAAGGTAAAAATAGACTCTGGAGCTCTGGGCCTGCCAGCCAGGGCAGAACCATTCCCTGCCCGGGGACAAGCGGGTGGGGCAGATTCTTCCTGCAGGCTTCCCCCAGCACGCGCCTGTGTGTAAGTGGGTGCACGTCCACCGCGTCTATCGACGCTCGTGGGCCTTCCGTGTATGTGTGCAGGCCGTGATCACTGGACTCTGGGCACGTCGGTATGAGGTCCAGGGGCCTGCACACACCGTCCACGGCGGGTGCAGACTGGCCTCTGGGCGTGCCTAGGCAGGCATGGGAAGTGGCTGGGACGGTGGGCGTCTGCACGAGCTCCCAGAGAACATGTGCTTCTACGAGGGAGTGTGCAAAGCAAGTGGAAGCATGTGAGTGCTGGGAGGACAGCAGACACACACACGTGCGCACCCGTTCATGGACACACATGTAACACGAGGGAGCCCTGCTTATGCAGGTGCACCTGGGAGAAAATTTGGAGAGATGGGCAGGTGTTTGTAATGTGCAGAGAGAAAAAGAGAGTGAGGGAAGGGAGAAACAGAGGTAGAGGTGGAAAGACAGAGAGAGAGAGAGAGAGAGAGAGA
>NW_025391051.1:0-7804 GCF_016433145.1 Gracilinanus agilis | reverse complement strand
CTTCGGAGGCTGCCGGCCTGCCTGTGGGGCCGCTCGGGGCCCCGCCCCCATTCCACAGACAAGGAGACTGAGGCCCGCCGAGTGAGCAGGGACGGTCCAAGCGCACCCCTGCGACCAGCCGCGACCCAGGGCCAGGCCTGACTCCTGGGAGCAGCGAAGGGCCAGGAATAGGCCTTCATTAGAGCCGCTCCCTTTGGGAATGGCCCGGCCAAAGCAGGCCCCGCAGCAGCCCGAGGCGCCCCGCCGGCCGGCTCATTAGGCGCCTGGCTAATGAGGCCGGAGAGCTATTCCTAGCCTGCTGCAAAGGCATCTGCGCCCCTCCCCCCCCCCCCCCCCCAGTCTCTCTCCTCCGGCTCTCCATTCAGGCCGCAGAGCTCCTGAGGCTCTCCCAGCACACCGCGAGGGCTGGCCATGGGCACTAGGAAGGGCTCTTGCTGCCATGCAGCCTCCTGGTTCCAGCCCCCCTCCCCCCCCATGCCCTTGTGTCTCAGAATCAATAGCAAATACTGGCTCTAAGGCACAAGCGCGGGAGGGGCTCGGCAATGGGGTTAGGGGACTTGCCCAGGGTCACACAGCGAGGGGGCGTCTGAGGTCAAATTTGAACCCAGAACCTCCTGTCTCCAGGCCTGGCACACTATCCAGTGTGCTGCCTCCCAGACACTTTCTCAGGAGACCCCGGAGGAGGCGCTCGGCTGGGCCCTGGGCCGATGCCCCACCTCCGTGCCCACCTCCCTGCCGTCCCTTTGGGACATTCTGCAGTTGTACCAGCAGGAGGCAGAGACCCTGCTGGCTGCCGTGGCCGGTCAGGGAGGCCGCGGTGTGTAGCCAGGCGTCCGGGGCAGAGGCCTGCCAAGAGGGCGGAAGCTGAGGGCTGAGCGCCTCCCCGTCTCCACCACTCGACCCCCGAGGGAAGCCGGCTCTCCCTCCTTCCTGCCGCCTTGCCCAAGGCCCCGGCCTGCCTTCCAGGCCAGCGGGGGCACGACTTTGCCCCGTGGCACGAGAATCCCTGTCCTCGGTGGGCCCGTATGGGTGGGTCAGCCTTGAAAGGGGGCTGCTGGGCAACGCCGGGGAGCCTGGAGCCCAGAGATCGGAGGCAGGGGAAGGGCTGGCACGGGACGGTTTCTGGCTGCCCTCTATGTGGCAGCAAAGAACTGGACCCCGCGGCCGCCCATCCCCCGGGAGCGGCTGAGCGCGCCAGGGGAGAGGACGGGCCGTAGAAACGAAAAGGCACGTGAGAGGGAGAGGAATGAAGACGAGAAGAAGCGGCAGCCTGCTGGCTTCAGGACGGCGTCCTTCGGAAAGCAATGGGCGAAGCCAAGCTCGGGCCTCAGAGCGCCGTCGGTGGTCATTCTTGGGCCGAACGCTCGCGTGGCGGGCATCGGTGCCGCTCCGAAGAGAGAAGAAGCGCCATTCCCTCGAAGCCGGCCTCCTCGGCTGGCACCACGGCGAAGAGGCCGGAGCATCCAGTGCTGTGGAGGGAGCTTCGAAGCGGGCATTTCTCATGAACATTTATTAGGCGCCTACTGCTGCCAGGCACTGCGCTAAGCTCGCCACAGATTCGGTCCTCGTCACCACCCTGCGGGGGAAGTGCTCTTATCATCATCATTTTGTACATGAGCAAAGGGGGACAAACCAGAGAGTAAATGACTCGCCTAAGGTCATACAGCTAACAAGTCTCTGAGACTGACTGGATTGGAACTCAAGTCTTCCCGACTTCACGTTTAGGATTCTAGGCCCTGAACGGGCTAGCTGTACTCCTCACCCACTCCCCGGCTGCTTTATAGGTGATCTCATTTGATCCTCACAATGACCCTGGGAGGCAGGCGCTATTACTATACTCATTTTACATAGAAGGAAACTGAGGCACCAAGAAATTAACAGAGGCAGACCAAGGTGAAATGACCTGCCCAGGATCACACAGCTTGAATTCTGCTCTTCCTGACTCCAGGTCCAGGGCTGTGGGTGTCTTTGATGGCACAGCAGAGGCAGAGCTGGAAGTGAAGGTGTCCACAGGGGGTAACGCAGATCATTTCCTTCTCCTGTTCTCCAGGGCTACGGATGAGCTTCTGGGGGCAGGAGGTTCCGCTTTCCTGAACTTTGGAGGCTTTTATCTCATTCGAGTTTATTTTTTTCCTGATCTTGGCTGAATTCGCACCCAGAGAAGGATCCACTTTGTACCCTCTCTGGGCGTTAGAAGGCGAGAGGAGCCTCCGCAGGTCCCTGTGGCTGCCTCTTGGGAGCAGAGCAGCAGGAGTGGAACCCTCAGGATGTCCTCCTCCTAGAGGGGGGCGACCCACTGGCCAAGGCAAGGTGTCCTAGAGAGAGCCCGCCCTGGGGGCCGAGCAAGGAAGCTCCCTGCCCGGAAGCAGACTTACTAGGCTGGGCCAGGAGCTGTGAGGTAAGTGAGGCCAAGAGCCTTATCACGTGGGCTCCCCCAGGACTGTGTGGGGGGGGGGCCCGTGCCGCTCGGGGGAGGGCTTACTGGAGCTCGGCGGCTAGGTGGGACGGTGTGTGGAGCAGCAGGGAAACACGAGTTCAAATTCTGTGCCGGCCCGTCACGTGACTTCTCTGCCTCAGACTCCTCCTCTGCCCAAGGAGGAGAAGCAGAAGAGCGTCCCTTCCCAGGGCTATCAGCAGATGGCAAGGGCTCTGCAGACTTTAAGACGCCCCACGAAGGGCTCACGGAGAGGCTTCTCCTCAGGACAAACCTTCCTCTAGACACTCGCTGGCAGCACATGGCTGATCGGTAATGGAGGACACACCAGGTGGGGGCTCGGGGGCCTTAGTGCAGCCACAGCCTGCGGTTCAACCAATGACAGAATTCTGAGAGGAAGAGCGCAAAATGCCCTCAGGGGCCGCCCAAGGGCACGAGCCAGAGTGAGGACTGCAGGGAAGATGGCAGCCAAGGAGGCGAAGGAACACCCGGTCCAGGAAGAAAGCCCGGCACAGCAGCGCCAGAGGCCTCACAGAGTCTGTAGGCCAGTGTAGACGCAGCAGGCGGAGCACCAGAGTGTCACTGCCGGTCACTGCAGACTCTGAGATCTGGTGGGAAGGACTTGCGACCAGGAGGCAAGAGAGAGGCCTGCGAAGATCCCCACGAGCCCGGCTTAGACGTGGCCAAGGCAGGAGGGCCACGGCCCGTGGAAACGAGAGCAGCAACAGGATGGCGGGAGCTGCAGTGGGCCAAGCCTGGCCCCAAAGCTAAGCTTTTCATTTCGATTGTGGCAGCCAGGAGATGCAGCAGGTAGAGAGCCGGGCCTAGACATGGGAGGTCCCGGGTTCCAATCTGGCCTCAGACGCTTCCTAGCCGCTGACTTCACCCCCGTGGCCTAGCCCCGACCTCTCCTCTGCCCTGGAGCTCGTCCACAGCATTGATTCGGAGATGGAAGGGAAGGAGTTAAAAGAAAGGACGTTTGAGAGGAGCAGGAAAGGGCCACAGAGGAGCAGGCCGACTGCAGGAATGCCTGGCGCTTTCTCCCACAAGAAGTCCTCTGACCGCAGCGGGCACAAGAGCCAGGGAGGGCCGAGAGCCCCAAGTGCCCCGGAGAAGGGAGCCTGGCCAGAAAGCAAGGGACCCCCCCCCCCCCGCCATGGGGTCTGCCACCGTGTCCCGGAAGGTCAAGGCAGGCCTCCAGGGGAACATTTAATCGTGGCTGAGATGGAAAGCAGACAGCGGGCCGGGCCTGGAGTCGGGAAGACCTGGTTCCAGTGTGACCTCAGCCCCTTAGCTGGGTGACCCTGAGCAAATCCCTTCATCCTGCTTGCCTCAGTTTCCTTATCTGCCAAAGGAGTTGGAGAAGGAAACGGCCAATCAGGCCAGGCCCTGTGCCAAGAAAACCCCGAATGGGGACCCAACCGAAAGACGTCCCGGATGAAGGCAGGGGTCGGGCCGAGCGTACGCAGACTTTGGGCCCACGTCGGGGTTCAGAGATGCCTCGGGAGCCGGGGAGGCCCCTTCCGGCTCCCCGATGTGGCAGGAGGGGCCGAGGGCAGCCTTTCAAGGCTCCTCCAGGCTAGCCACGGCGGGACGTCACCGGCCTCTGTCCCCCTCTCATGCCCAGAATCGTGGCGCCTTTGGCTGTAGCAGAACCCTCCGAAAGAGGCTGCCATGTGCCTGAGCAGGAGGCCCAGCGCCCGCCTGGGAGAACGCCGGGAGTGCAAGTTCCTCAAGGGCAGGGCCCGGGCCCTTTCCCGTGCTTGCATGCCCAGGGCAGGCACCCTCCAACCCAGCGTCGGAGGAAGAGGTCCTGGGCTCAGAGCAGGAAGGGGCCAGAAGACTCGACAAGGCAGAGCTCAGTCCTCAGACAAGGACACTGAGGCTCGGGCAGGCGGCAGAGGCAGGATTTGAACCTGGGCCCCGGCCTCCGTGCCTTCCCCGTGCTTCCTCCCAAGGAGCCTCGTGCATGGCTGCCCAGGGTTTGCTGGATGCGTCCTCCCCAGGCAGCTGGGGCCCGAGGCCGGGGCCTGCTCTCTCTTTGGGCTCCTCCTCTGACTGGCCCCCAGGACCCCAGCAGGGAAGCTCCCTTAGGAAGGACACTGCCTGCACTGCCTCTGCCAAGCAAGAGCCTATCCCCACGGGGCACTCCCCCACCCGTCCCCAGCTCAGGGTCTCCAGGAGCCTTTCACAAGCTCCCTCCCCTTCAGGCCATCCAGAGCCAGGCTGGCGTTAACAGGGCGGGTCATGCTGCCCCTATTTTACAGAGGAGAAAGCCAAGGCCCAGGGACTGCAGGATCTTAAGCAGAAAGGAGCCTTGGAGCCAGATGGAGAAACTGAGGCCCTGGGGGGGGGGGTCTCCAGTCGAGAAGGAAGAGAGCCTCCAGGCCTCGACTCTGCAGAGCTCGCTGCATTGTCCCAGGGTCTTGGTGCCCTGAAGTGGCCCAAGGCAGGTTCTCTGGGCTCGGGAGTGTGCCAGAAGCCCTGCCCCGAGATTCAGCCAAGCCTGGAGACCCCCTCTGGGCACTGAGAGACGTAAAGACCTCTTCAGGGGAGGGGGGTGCCCAGCATTGCTCGCCAGCGCATGTCCCCAGAGCCCCGGGACTCCGGTGCCCCCCAGGCTCGGGCCCCAGCGCCAGGCAGACAAGCGGCTCCCCTCGTGCCCCCCGGGGCCCCTCGCTCAGAGCCACCCAGCAGAGGTGGCCGGCTGGGGTCCAGCCTCAGGGAAAGGGTTCTCCCTCACCTGTCCGAGGAGTCGCAGGGCTCCCGGAGGCAAGGAGGCTGCTGGCCGTGGAGCACCCGCGTGCGGTACAGAAACTTGGGGGCCCAGAAGCCCAGGGCCCCCGCCACGAAGGTCATGGCCGTGACTCCCAGCGTGGACCACACGAAGCTCCGGCTGCAGAGACACGAGGGGGGCGCAGAGGGCTGAGCGCGGAGAACGAGGCCCGGCGGACCTGGACGGCCACTTGCCCCCCGTCGCAGGCGACTGCTCCCCGAAGGTCTGCCCGGCACAGGGTTCCACTTGGCCCCGGCCTGAAAGAGGGGGCGGTCGGAGGCTTGGGGTGCTCCTTAAGCTAGCCCGGCAGTGCGGCGACCCCCCATACTCGAGGCCTCTGCCTTCCGAGGGCCCCCACGGGAGAAACCAGGCCAGGCCCAGAGGCAGGGAGGGGAGCCGGCCCCCCGGGAGCAGCTCACCCTCACCCCCACCGGGTCCCCAGAACAGGCCCGGATCCTCTGCATCCCAGGGAGCCTCAGCAGGCAGGCTGCCCTCCCCCCCGGCCCAACCCCACCTCATGTGGGAGCCCCTGCAGTGCCCGGGATCCCTGGGGGGGAGGAGGGGCACACAGGGCAGCTCTGTCCATAAACGGGAGCACTGTCTACACTGGCATCGTCACTGCCCATGCCTGTCGTCTACACTGGTATCATTGCTGTCTACACTGACTCGTCAGCCTACACTGGCATAATCACTGCCCACCTTGGCTTGTCACTGCCTACACTGGCATCGTCACTGCCCACGCTGCCATCATCATTGCTGCCCNTTGTCACTGCCTACACTGGCATCGTCACTGCCCACGCTGCCATCATCATTGCTGCCCACACTGACTCATCACTGTCTACACTGGCATTGTCGCTGCCACATTGGCATTGTCACTGTCTACACTGGCATCATCGCTGCCCGCACTGACTCGTCACTGTCTGTACTCTTATCACCTGACCTTTGGCGAGACAGCCTGACTGACTGTGCTGGACGTTCGCCTCTTTGGGCCATCCTTGGCCCTGCTTCCTTCCCTGTGAGCACCTCACTCTCCTCAGGGAAGGGCTGTGGCTCCCCCTCGCCCCGGGCTCCCTCTTTCTAGGGCTTCCCTTCCGGGCCGTACAGCACACCAGGCTCCCTCTCCCCCTCTGGCTCCTGGCATCACTTGTTTCCTTCCAGCCGCCTCTGGGAAGCCTTCCCCGATTCCTCCTCCCTAAGCCTGGGGCGTCTCTTCTGTCTGTGGCTGGACCGCGTTGGCAGTAGGGTGGCAGCTTCTCAGGGCAGAGGCTGATTCCTGCCATCTTTGCCCCCCCCCCCAAGCTGGGCATGCAGAGGAGTCCTGACCGACTGACTGACAGCGGTGACTTCCCATCCCCCCTCTGGTCGGCAGGCTCAGATGGAGAGCCAGCCCTAGAGACCAAGGTCCTGGGTTCAAATTTGGCCTCAGACAGCTCCTTCTACCTTGGCACCACTACGCAGGGTTGCCTCTAAGACGGAAGGGAAAGGGTTAAAAAGCCCCCCCCACCCCCTCCGCCTCCCCCTGCGGGCTCCCGGCCCCCCCACGGGAGAATGAGGGGGGAAGAGGAGGCAGGCGCCGGGCTGGGACTTCCAGCGGGCCGACAGCTCCCCCTGCTGGGCCTGCCTCGGATGCTCCTTTCAGGAGCCTCCCGTTTGACAGATGGGCAAACTGAGGCCCCGACCCGAGAGGAGGTCAGGAGCAGCCGGAATCGGGCCTGCCGCGCGCCCCGCACTCACTTCTTCCCCAGGGAGCGGACGTCCTCGCACCAGCCGGTCCGGGGGCCCCCGGCTTCGGGCCGCTCCTCCAGCGCTCCCCGCGGGGGGTCTGGGACCAGCAGGATCAGGAGGGCCAGAGCCGCCGCCTCCAGGCAGGGCAGGATCTGAAAGGGGCGGGGCCGGTCCGGGGGGGCCTCCTCTGCCCCCCCCCCGCCCGAGCCCGGCCCTCGCGGGAGCCGCGCTTACCCTGAAGGCCCAGTGCCAGTCTCCCGTAGCCTCGGTCACCGCCGAGGCCAGCACGTAGCCCAGGCCGCTGCGGAACGACACAGGAGAAGCTGGCCCAGCCGCTCCCGCCCGGGCGCGGGCTCCGAACAGCTCCGCAAGCCCGGCATTCCATGCCCTCCCCCAGATCACCTCCTCCGGGAAGCCTTCCCGGATGCCCCAGACCTTAGTCGCGCCTCCCGCCTTGACCCGTCGGGCGGTCGGGGATCCCCCAGGACAAGGGAGGCCCCGGTGCGGGGGGGGGGGGGGGGGGCGCCGCGAGGCCGAGCCCCAGAGCCTCCGGCCTCAGGCTACCCCTCGGGGAAATGGGCCCACCGACCTTCCGACAGGGATGAAGATGTAGAAGAGCGACAGCATCCGGGTCCTGCGGCCCCTCACGAAGAGGTCCGCGATGACGGTGGGGGCGACGGTGGAGAAGCTGGCCGCGCCGACGCCCACCACAGCCCGCGACAGGAAGAAGAGCCAGCGGTGCTGCCGGGGCAGCGCCGGGGGAGCCTCAGAAGGGCGGCCGTCTGATTCCCCCCCGCCCGCCGTGCCCCCGCCCTCGAGCCCGGCCACACGGGCCCTCCGGCCCCGCCCGGCGCTTCCTCAGTTTCCCC
>NW_025391050.1:0-6554 GCF_016433145.1 Gracilinanus agilis | reverse complement strand
AGAGAGAGAGAGAGAGTACCTTGGCTACTATCCTTGTAGAAATGATAAACATCCTCAAGATTACTGGCTCCTTCAATTAAGACATCTTCTCCTGGGGAAGAGTCCATATCACTAAAGACACCACGTTGAAGCCAAGGGTTAGAGGCACTGAGATTGAACAGCTCAGAGAGAGAACGTCGAATCTTCTTTTTTTTCCTGAATACTCTGGAAAGAAATAAAAAACAAAGGGATTTACCTGAGTCCCACCACCTCACATCTGGACTATTACAACAGACTTCTTCTTAGTCTTTCTACTTTAAATATCTCCCCATTCCCATCAATTCTCCACTCAGCTGCTAAGGTGATATTTCTAAAGTGCAGGTCTGACCGTATCATCCCATTCTAAAAAATGTGGCTCTCTTTAACCTCCAAAGTAAATAAAAACTCATTTGACATCTAAAACCCTTCATACCTTGGCTTTTCCCTATTTTTCTCATCTTATTACATTTTGCTCTTCTCCATATAATCTTTTATCTCTCTGCTGTTGCATGAATAAGATACTCTATCTCTCCACTTTAGGCATTTTTCCTAGCTGTTCCCCATGTTTGGAATGCTCTCCCTTTTCATTTCTGCCTACTGTATTTCCCTGGCTTCCTTTAAGACAAATTAAATTCCATCTTCTGTAGGAGGCCTTTCCTGATCAATCCTATTCCTGTGCACCAATACCTTCTCATATATTCTAAGTGCCTTTCCTCTGGGATTAGCATCTACTTATCTGGTAAGTGCATAACTGTTTACAGGTTTTCAACTCCATTATGACATGAGTTCCCTGAGATTAGAGATCATGTTTTGTCTTCATTTGTATCCCCACAGTTTAGCATAGCTTAACAAATAATAAATGCCTAATTTCTTATTGATCAATTGGTAGATCCATCCCCTTGTTCCAAAATCAGTGTCACTTAAATTCAGCTTATCTGTCAACAAGTACCTACAATGTGTCAGGCACTGTGCTGAGTACTGGGGATAAAAAAAAAAAAAAAAAAAAAAAAAAAAAAAAAAAAAAAAAAAAAAGACAGACCATACTCCGAAGGAACTTACCATCTAACTAAGAAACATCAAGTGAACAATTCTGTGCAAACAAGATATATTAGGCTTAATTGGATATAATCAATAAGGAGGATAAAGAAAGGATACATATGGAAAACTATTTTTCTTGGGGCCTGAAGGAAGACAGGAGTCAGGGAAATGAGGATTATGAAGGAGAGAATTCCAGTCATGGGGGACAGCCTTTGAAAATACAGAGAGATGGGAGAGATCATATTATGTAACTTCCATTTTTTTTCATTTTGTCTATTTTTTTGCTATTTTATTTTCCTAATTAAATGTAACAATCATTTCAACATACCTTTTCCAATTATATTATAATTTATAATTGTAATTATAAGATCTGAATTGTCCCCCTCCCATAGATGGTAAGCAATTTGATTTGAGTTATACATGTATTATATTGTATTATACAATATTGGTCATTGTAGTGAGAGAATACTCATATAAAACCAAAACCCGTAAATTAAAAGATAAATAAACTAATACAGAAAATAGTTTGCTTTGATCTGTATTCTGACTCCTACAGTTCTTTCTCTGGAGGTGGATGGCATTCTTTGTCATAAATCCTTCAGACTTGTCCTGGATTATTGTATTGCTAAGAGTAGCTAGTAACTTTTATTTATTAAACACATAAGAACTTTAGAAATCATTCATGGAAAAAAGTTTTATACTTCATGTAAAGGATTAGAGCTTTATAGGTGAGAGGGCACTAAAGTACCAATATTAGAACTGAGTTAGTGTCCCAGTCCTATTACTTACTACTTGAATTAATTTGGACAAGTCACTTCAAGCTTTTGAAGGATTGTCTTATAGAAGAGAAAATATATTTATTCTGCTTGGTCAGAGGTCAGAACTAGGAACAATAGTGAAAACTATAAAGAAGCAAATTTTGGTCGAATGGTAAGGGAAAACTTCTATCCAAAAGTAGAGTGGGCTTCCTCTAGAATCACTTGGGTTTCCTCCTCCTTGGAATTTTTTCAAAGAAAGACCAATGGTCAAAAGAAAGGCAAAATGGTCAGGAATATTGTACAATGGATTTCAGTCTGGTACAGATTGGATGAGATTGCCTCTCAGGTCCCTTATAATTCTGTGACATCAAATTCCCCAACCATTAGATTTTCCATAAAGAAAATGAAACTAATAATATAAAGCCTATTGAACTGTCAGAGTCACTGTCTTTGAATAAAGATAAGATGAATTCTTTTTAGGGTTGTCATAAGAAGATATCTGTCCACTGGGCAGAGGGTTAAACTAGATGACCTCTTGATCCCTTCTAATTCATAGATGTCTAGGAATCAAATAAAAAATAGTTGTGAAGGTACTTTACAAATGTGATGCATTACTGCAACTAATTTTCTGTCTATCAGCAACACAGATAATAAAGCAAATTCCACCACCTATGATCTGAATTTGAAGATCTTGCTTCATGGGCATAAGGATGACTTGTGCTGATGCATTTAAGATACTTATTAGGATCCTTACTGAGACCAACAGCAATCATTGGTAAGACAGCTGAGAGGCTTTTAGTCTCTAGGGTGACAGTTCTTTAATGGACTCACAATCTGATGTGTCCACTTCCTCTAGTGGTTTCTATGGCAACCAATTCATGTCTTTTTATCCTGTGTGATTCTTGGCCACATTCTACTTTGCCTTACATTCTACATTTTGCAAACTGGATTTTACTAATCCTTCTTTAAGAATCCACCAAATGGACTGGAAGCTTTCCTTTAGATTTCCTGATCTTTTAAAATTCCACAGATACAAGTCTATTTTTTGGACAATTTCTTATTCCTTGTTTTTATTACTAGACTGGCTTACCTCCTTTTACCTCCTTTTTCAGTCATTCTTTTCCTAGATAATATCCATTGTGTTATGCTTTGAATACAATTCCCTCCCCCCATCTTACCACCTCTTGTTCTGAGAATTACAATCAAATAATGTTACCACTGAAGACATATTGATGGATTACCCTATTGTTTGACACCTTTGGGTCTTCCCAAGCCTTAACTCCCTTCCTCAGACACTGCAACTCTCTATCTGTTGTCTCCCCTTTTAGAATAGATGCTCACTGAGAGTAGGAACTGTCTTACTTTTATATTTTTATTTCTAGTCCCTAGCGCAGTGCTTGGCATGTAATAATAAATGCTTTTATTCATTCATTTATATATTTATTCATAATATGCTACTGTGACCTACTTACAACCCATCCCACCAGAACCACCATGTGTCTCATTATTTTTCTTGGGGTCACCCACAATTTTGTTTTTTCAGAGATTCTAGTGTTCCATGATTTGAAGCCACATTGCATCACTGGAAAATTACTACTGCTAAAAGCTGGATTTTTGTGACAGAGAACAGCTTGGGGTTCTAAAAAACATTTTCCAAAAAACAATCCTGCCTAATTTTTTTCCTCCTACTCAATTCTAAGCTCAACTCATTGTACATATTCAGTTTCTGTCCAGAGAGAGGCATTTGTAAACTAATTCAATGTTCTCTACCTCCATTTGCTTTGTATTATTTGCGCATGTACTAGGTGCCCTTGACCCTACAGCTCCCTTTTAGAGAATGTTCAGGTCATTCCTGGAGACAATGTGGAAGCTTGGAGGCCAGTCAAGCCAGCTTCTGGCCATATTATTTATTACTGGATTGAATCTCTCAGTTGTCTGCTGAGCTGGAAAATGGTGACTAACACCTTGGATTGCTCAATTCTGTTGTCAGTGACTCCTTCTCCAGGGACATTTATTTACATTTTAAAGTCAGAAGGAAGCCAGGGCAAGTCATTCTTTTAGTATAACAGGGAGTTCCAGTTCAGTAGCCAATCAGATGACCCCAAAATGAGCTTTATATTTTATCTCCTCCACTATTCTTCTAGATTGAATGTGTTCAGTCATTTTTCAGTTGATTCATTCATACGTGAGGTTTCTCAGATACTCCTTTTGATGAATACCACTGTAGCTCACTGCATAATCCAAGCACTTCTCAGTGAAATCCATGACTACTTAGAATAAATTGACAGCCCACATTGGAAAAATTGAGGATATTAAGAATGCTTCTGCTAGATAAAATTCAGTTCAATTTAACAAATATTTATAATTGTCCACTTTATGCTGGACTTTCTGCTAAGTGTTGGGAATATAAAAATGATTGCATTCTGACAGTGGAGACAATATATTTGGTAGGGGTAGTGACCAGGGAAGGACTTTTTTTATTCTGAGGAGGTCCAGGGGATGTGAATTGATCCATTGAGCAGTTAACTGGCATACCCTTTCCAGAAATAATGGAATTATTAACTTAATTATTGGGCCTAGATGAAGAGGTCAAAATGTGGAGAATGGAGAATTGGCAGAGAAAAAAGGGAAGGATACATGTAGGTGGCTTGGGTTGATGATGGATAGATAGATAGATGGATGATGGAGCAGGGCAGGATAAAATGAACTATAGTCTGGTCTGGGACAGACTCTTTACTTAAATAAATTTGTGCTCACTCAATTACCAATCAAAAAAGCTTTTCCCCAGGGTAGTAAAAAGATGGGGCAATGAAATGGTAAAGTAGATAGAGTACCTGGCCTAGAGTCCAGAAGATTCATCTTCCAGAGTTCAAATCTGGCCTCAGATGCTTACTAGCTGTGTGACCCTGGACAAGTCACTTAACCATGTTTGCCTCAGTTTCCCCATCTCTCAGATGATCTAGAGAAGGAAATAGGAAACCACTCCATTATCTTTGCTCATAAAACCCCACATGAGGTCATAGACAACAATATTTGACCCTAATCTCTCTGCTGAACTTTAGTCACATATTTTTAGCCAGGTAGCTCTCCCTGGTTGCTCCACAGATGTTTCATACTTAAGATATCTAGAACTCACTTCCCCTCCTCCATCAAAAAAATCTACTTATCCTCTAAATTTCCCTATTTCTCTTAAGGGTATCACCATACTACTTCATAATATCAGAACTAAGCCTGTCTTTCCTTTCCTCCCATCCCTCCATATCCAATTAATAATCAAGTCTTATTAATTCTGTCTTCACAACATGTTTTGCATATGTCCCTTTCTTTACCAGATAATTCTTTATCAGATAAACCCTCTTTAGTTCAGTTTCTTTTTGCTTCTCAGGCCACTGCAAGAGTTCCAGAAGTTGACTCTATTTCTTGAATCTCTCTACTCTCCAATATCCTCTTTACAGCTGCCAAAGCAATCTTCTTCATGCCACTGGTAAGAGCACATCATTCCCTTCCTCTACAACCTTCAGTGACTTAATTACCTAGAGGACAAAATTAAAACTACCCAGCCTGGCATTTAACTCCCTTCCCTTTCCACAATCTGATTCCAACTTAACTTTCCAGTTACATTTCATATTACTGCCCATGAGGTATTCTCTATTCCAGCCTAAATTTGACAAGCAACTGACTAGTGCAGCTCCTATTTCCACACATTCCCAGAAGTTATTCTCCATACCTTAACTTCATTTCTCTCTCATCTTTGATCTTGGGATCCTCATAGCCCCTTGATATTAAGCCAAGGAGCCACTTATCCCATGAGTCTTCCATACTTGATTTTCCCAGTTACAAATGGTATCTATTTTTCCAAATTTGTGTTGTATTTCCCTTTGTAAGCTTTCTGAAGGCAGAGAATGTTTCCTCCTCAGTTCCAGAGAAGCAAAGAATTGGCCTTGGAGTCACTCTGCAGCAGCATTGTGTATGCAACCCTTTTCTCTCTATCTTGGATGAAGTGGGAGTGGGGTAGGACCCCCTGGGTTCCATGACTCTGCAGTAGCTTCTCATGGATCTGGCCTGCAGGTTCGCCATCAGAGTTGCCTGACCATTAATGATGGGTAACAGAAGAGGAGGTCATGAATGAGAAAAGCACAGTCCCCAGATGCTCCCTGCTCTCCTGGTTCCCCTGTGCCCTTATCTTTCTTCCCTTTCCCCTGCTTTTGCTTTCAGGACCAGTGTTTATCTGTTCTCTTTTCTGAGTTCTCTATTTTTTCCAGCAAGGGGAAAGGCAAATGGACGTGTTCTCTCTCCTACCCAAAAGCACCAACCAAACCACAGAAAAATAACTCCCTCCCTCAAATAATTAATGATTTGTCTGTCTCTTCTTAGACTGTAAGCCCCTTGAGGGCAGAGTGTGACTGTGTGTTCTATGCAATTGTATTTTGCCTCAATAAATGTGAAGTAATTATTAAAAAAATAAAACAAAATAAAAAATGGATTCAAGTCTACTTCCTACATGTATTGACTGTGTGATCTTGGGCTTATCACTTAAGGTCTCAATTAACTCCTAAATTAACCACTGATTCTCTAATCTATGAGTTTTAGAAAAGTTATTGGACTGAATTGGTAGAAGTAATTTCCTCAACAGAAAGTGCCTCCATAAATGAAATAACAAGTGTAGATGAAAAAAAAAGGAAAGAAAGAAAGAAAGAAGGAAGGAAGGAAGGAAGGAAGGAAGGAAGGAAGGAAGGAAGG
>NW_025391049.1:6687-8739 GCF_016433145.1 Gracilinanus agilis | reverse complement strand
TCCATATCTCCTAAATTGTTATATTTATTGCCATATAATTGGGCAAAATAGTTTTTAATGATTGCCTTAATTTCCCCTTCATTAGAGGTGAGGTCTCCCTTTTCATCTTTGATACTATCAATTTGGTTTTCTTCTTTCCTTTTTTTTATTAGAATGACCAGTACTTTGTCTATTTTATCTGTTTTTTCACCTCTCTTACCTCTTTCTTATTTATTTTTCGGTTTGATTTATCTAGATCTGACAGAGCAATATTTAGATCTCCCACTAGTATGGTTTTACTATCTATTTCCTTCTTGAGCTCTGCCAGTTTCTCCTTTATGAATTTGGGTGCTATGCCACTTGGTACATACATATTGAGCAGCGTTATTTCCTCATTGTTTATACTGCCTTTAATCAGGATGTAATGACCTTCCCTGTCTTTTTTAATCATATCTATTTTTACTTTGGCTTTGTCAGAAATCATAATAGCCACTCCTGCCTTCTTTTTCTCATTTGATGCCCAAAAGATTTTGCTCAAAACCTGAACCTTAAACTTTTGTATGTCCACCCACCTCATATGTGTTTCTTGTAGACAACAGATGGTGGGATTTTGGTTTCTAATCCACTCTGCTATTTGCTTCTGTTTTATGAGCGAGTTCATCCCATTCACATTCAGAGTAATAATCATCAGTTGTGCATTTGCTGACATTTTCATATCCTCTCCTCTTCCTACCCCCTTTTTCCTCATACTTTTTTCCTTTTAAACCAGTGGTTTGCTATTGAGCCTCTATCCCTTATCCCCTCCCTTGATTAACTTCCCTTTCTACCCCCTCCCTTATTTTCCCCCTCTTTTTGTTTTTAAAGGCCTTATGAATTCCCTCCCCCTTCTCCCCTTCCTTTTTTTGACCTCCCCACTCCCCTGCTCCCCTTGGTTTATCACTTCTAACTTTCTCAGAAGGGTTAGATAAGAGTTTTATTTCCCAATGGATAGTATAGCTACTCTTCCCTCTCTGGGTTGATTACACTAAGAGTAAGGTTTGATTATTACCTCTTAATGCTCTCTTCCTCTCCTTCTTATAATAGTATTTGTCCCCTCTCCCTCCCATGCCCTCTTTGTGTGTAATAGAATATTCTATTTTCTTATTCACTCAAGTTTCTCTTGGTGTCCCCTGCTATTCACCCCCTCTTTCCAATCCCCCATGTCATCTTAGATTATTTAGTGTTCCACCCTCACCCTGCGAATTATTCTTCTTATTACTATAATAGTGAATATTATAATAGTGAATAGAGTTCACTACAGAGAATTATACATAACATTTCTCTACATAGGAATACAGATAATTAGATCTCACTGAGGCCCTTAAAAAGGCAAATTTAAAAATTATGAGTTTTCTTTCTTTCCCCTCTGTATCTTATTTACCTTTTCATGTTTCTCTCGATTTTTGTGGTTGGATATCAAACTTTCCATTTAGCCCTGGTCTTTTCTGTGCAAATACCTGGAATTCTTCAATTTTGTTGAATGCCCATACTTTCCCCTGGAAATATATAGTCAATTTTGATGGGTAGTTGATCCGTGGTTGCAGGCCCAGCTCTCTTGCCTTTCTGAATATCGTATTCCAAGCCTTGCGATCTTTTAGCGTGGAGGCTGCCAGATCCTGTGTGATCCTGATTGGTGCTCCTTGATATTTGAATTGTTTCTTTCTGGCTTCTTGTAACATTTTTTCTTTTGCTTGGAAACTCTTGAATTTTGCAATTATATTTCTGGGTGTTTTCTTTTCTGGATCGAATATCGCACGTATTCTATGAATCCTTTCAATGTCAATATTGCCCTCTTGTTGTAGGACTTCAGGGCTATTTTGCTGAATTATTTCTGTTAGTATGGAGTCCAGGTTTCTATTAATTTCTGGTTTTTCTGGAAGACCAGTTATTCTCAAATTGTCTCTTCTAGACCGGTTTTCTTGGTCTGTCACTCTCTCATTGAGATATTTCATGTTTCCTTCTATTTTTTCAGTCTTTTGACTTTGTTTTATTTGTTCTTGTTGTCTTGAGAGATCATTAGCTTCTAATTGCTCG
>NW_025391049.1:0-6588 GCF_016433145.1 Gracilinanus agilis | reverse complement strand
TCCTTTTCAATCTGGTCATTTCTGGTGTTCAATTTGCTTATCAATTCATTTGGTTTCTGAGCCTCACTTTCCAATTGCAAGATTCTACCTTTTAAACAGTTATTTTCTTGCCAGATCTCTTCCATTTTCCTCAAAATCTCAGTTTTGAACTCTTCCATAGCTTGTGAGGAGTTTTCCTTATTTGAGGGGGGTCCGGATGCTTGTTTGTTCTCCTCCTCTGTTTGCTCGGTTGTCTGGATTTTCTCTGTGTAAAAGTTGTTGAGTGTTAAAGACTTCTTTTTCTTGTTGTTATTCTTTCTCTTCTGAGCTTCTTGAGACTGGGTAGCCATCGTTAGCCCAGCAGCTTCTCAGGTTTATCCTCGCGCTCAGTGTCTGTCCGCGATCTATTGGCTCCTGAGATCTGAGTTCTGGTTTTTTCCAAGGTCAAGCCCCCTGGTGGACCCCCTTGCTTGATCCTCTGCAGGAGGTTCCTTTACAAGTCTCACGGTGCTGCTTCCACAGTCGTATACCCGTCCCCGCTGGTTCCCCACTCAGGGTTTCAGAGCTTTAGTTCCTGGCTGTGTCTGCCTCCACCCACGCCTCTGCCCACGCCTGTGCTCTGAGCCTGCGCTCTGAGCTGGAGTTCTGCGCCCTGCGTCTACTCTCTGCTCTCGCGCTCAGATTTCGCATGTGTTTTTTGGCTTATTGGGGTCCTAAATCTTGCTGCTCTCAGGAACAGGCCCCGGAGCTGCCAATGACTCGATGGGTGCCCCAAACTTGCTCTATTTCTTTTTAGCTGGCTTTGGCGCTATAGATGTTGTGTGTGGAGGGGGTGGGGTGGGGTGGTTGCTCAGCCCGCGATTTAGTGAGAACTGTTTCACCCCTTTATAGCATGGAAATGCCTCGATTCTACATACCTTCCATGCTGTGCCCTGTTGTGGGGTTCCTCCGTTTGTCTGGACTTGTTTTTATATCCCCTTGAGGAGTTTTGTGTGTTTCGGTCAGGAGAGGTTAAGAGATGCCTCTTACTCTGCCGCCATCTTAACCCGGAACCCCTTAAGTTATCTTTTATAGCTCTATAAAAATAATTCTTTAGTGGTTTGATTGTTATGACACTGAATAAGTAAATTAGCTTAGGTAGAATTTTCATTCTTATAAAGACAACATTGGCTCAGTCTAACCATGAACAATTATTTCTCCAATTATTTAGATCTGTCTTCATTTGTGTGAAAAATATTTTGTAATTGTGTTCATATAGTTCAGGGATGTGTCTTGGTAGTAATTTTAAATGGAATTTCTCCTTCTATCTCTTCCTGTGGGATGTTGTTGGTAATATATAGAAATAATTATGATTTGTGTGGTTATTTTATAACCTCTAACTTTGATGATGTTCTTAATTATTTCAACTAGTTTTTTTATTTGATTCTCTAGGATTCTGTAAGTATATTGTTAAGATCAAAATTCTCTTGAGATTATGTCTTAATTTATATGTATTTATTAAACAATTTAAAAAGTAAGTCAGAGAAAGAAAAGACAACAGTCACATTTGGCCTGCTTTCCCCTTGCAAGCCTCCTCCCACAACCAGCTGTATCAGCCAGACCTTAAGTGCATTGAGGTGCTCTCTCAGGCAACCCCAAGCCTGGCAGGGTGTGTGTGCACCAGTGCTTCTTCTAACCAATGATAGGTGACTGGGTGTGAGGGTTAGGTAATTGGGAGTTAAAGCCATCATCATTCTTAGGAGTGTAACTTTCTCACAGATAATTGTTTATGAAAAGACTTTCCCCAAAACATTTCTAAGGCATTTCTACAAACCCAAGCAATTGAGGAATATTGACAATAACTTGGGGATTTATAGGAATCAGGAGAAAGGAGAGTAGGTCATTTGATCATGACATTACAGAAGCTTCTTTGGTCATCAAAATAATGAACAGCTTCAAGGATGATTATGAAGGAGGCTTTTTAGGAGATGTCTTTATTTGGGTTATGGCCAGACAATACTTTTTGAGCTGCTATTTTGAGATCCTAGCTCTGCCATGGAATCCAGGCAAACTCATAAGTATATCTTTTATGGCTGCTTTTTCTCAGTGGATCTAATTTGTCTTTAGGTTCCTTCATATATCCTCACAAACCATCATTCACTCAGGCTGGCACTCTCCTAGCCACCTCCCTATGTCAGTTCTGAGGTCACACTCTGAGTGCACCAGTGCTCACCTAGCCTCTGAAATGAGCAAGTGGGTCATACTGGTGTCAAACATGGAATAAACACAACAGGAAACAAACCCACACTCCACAGGGAAAGAATGAATAGATACACTGAATATACCACACAGAGGATCTGGGGAATGGATAATGACAGTAAAATACACCAAGCTGAGTAACTGACAATTGACAGTTTAACTGCCCACCAAAACTAACCAGGGAATAGCAAATAACTTAATATGGGTTCTATTGGTCTAGAGGAGGAATAACAAGAAGTGTATACAACAAGGTTTTAATGGTTTTAAGGTAAGGAAAGAGGAAAAGGTAATTTCTAACTATCAGGGAAGTACCAATTGTCAATGGAATGTTAAGGATTTAGCTGGCTCCCTGCTACACTAAATACAGAAAGGCAGGCAACCCTGACTAAGGCTAGAGAGGGCTGGGAGATTGGGATTCTCACAACCCTGGTCCAAGCTGATCCTTTGATGGTTTCAGATACAGGAACCAAATCCTTGCTCAGCCAATAATCTAGTAATCACTAGGGAGGAAAGACTATCTGCTAGTTGTCCACCAACTACAGATTTGAAACCTTCTCTCAACCTAGGATAGATATCATGCTAGATGGTCTCTCCAATCTCCTTTGCAATCCTCAAAATACACAGCTTGTAGAGGTACAGCTCCACACTTCTTCTTCCAGCACAGCCCAGTCCACTCTCTCTCCACTCAAACCTCCCTGCATTACATATCAGAATGCCCATGGCCCAACCAAGGGTTTTGCTTTGCACTACCTGCTTCCTATCTTAAATTCATTATTGCTAATATATAATCTACCTATAACACCTCTCACCATGATTCTGACACAAAAACGAGCTACTTCCTTTCCCCGGTCCAATTTGATGGCCCTTGTGACAACACTTTTCTGAGACCTTCCAATTTGGTGGACTCTGACCTCAGCCTGGATCAGAGTGGGGTCTTTCAGAAGCCAGGAATCGTGTGGAACAAGAGGCAAGTGTCTTCTTGGTGACAGAGAGCCACTAGGCTTTTGGGGTCCTACCAGAGTACACATGCATCCCCCTTATCTTAAGTAGTTTCTTGACATAGAAACATCATCCTTTCTTCTTAATTCAGTGAAAGGTTGGGGTTCAGAGAATGAGGGTATTTTCAAACTCAATATAAAACTTTCCCTTTAAAATTCAGGACTAATCGCGAAGTGAAGACGACTTCCCGTTAAGATGGCAGCAGAGTAAGGAGCAGCTGCTTGATCTCTCCTAACCAAAGCATACAGGACTCCTCAAGGGGACATAAAAACGAGTCCAGACGAACAAGGGAACCCCACAACAGGGCGCAGCATTGAAGGTATGTGGAATCGGGGCATTTCCATACTATAAAGGGGAGAAACAGCTCTCACTAAAATGTGAGAGGAAGAAGCCCATCCACCCACACACACACCACGCACAGCGCCAAGGCCAACACACTGGAGTGAAAACAGGATTGGGGCAACCAGTAAATCACTAGCAGCCCCAGGGCTTGTACCTGAGAGCTGCAAGATGTGGGACCCCAGGTGGCTGGGGGGCACGCACAGACTTTTCTGAGCATCTGTGCATGTGAAGACATTGCCCTAGGCGGGGACAAAGATCTCGAAAGCAGGGACTTTCCCAAGCATCTGCGCAGGTGAAGGCAGTGCCCTAGGTGCGGACAAAGATCTCGAGCCCAGGCTTGGACCTCGAGAGGGGACTCGGTGCAGACTGGAGCGCGGCTGTGGAAGCAGCCCCTGAGACTGCTGAAGGAGCCTCGGGCAGAGGGGCAGACCAGTGATGACCAGGAGGCTTGACCCTGAGGACAAGGAGACCAGAGGCCTTGGGAGCTTAGAAAGTGCAGGCAGACCCTGAGTGTGAAGACAAAGCTGAAAAGGGGTGGAGCTAACAATGGCAAGCCGAGAACCCCAGAAGAAAAAGATTATCAAGAAAAACTCTGGAACACTCGACAACTTTTACACGGAGAAAATTCAGACAACAGAGGAGGCCAAACAAGTATCTATACCTTCCCAAAACAATGAAAACTGGTCACAAGCTATTGAAGATTTCAAAAATGAGATGTTGAGGAAGATGGAAGAGATCTAGCAAGAAAATAACAGCTTAAAAGGCAGAATTTCACAATTGGAAAGTGAGGCAAGTCAACTAAAGACCAGAAATAACCAGATTGAAAAGGAAAACCAAAAGATTATAACCAAAAACCCGTCCCTAAAGGCTATAATTGAGCAATTAGAAGCCAAGGATCTCTCAAGACAACAAGAACAAATAAAAAAAAGTCAAAAGACTGATAAAATAGAAGGAAACATGAAATATCTCAATGAGAAAGTGACAGACCAAGAAAACCGGTCTAGAAGAGACAATTTGAGAATCATTGGTCTTCCAAAAAAAGCAGAAATTAATAGAAACTTGGACTCTATACTTAAAGAAATTATTCAGCAAAATTACTCTGAAGTCCTACAACAAGAGGACAATATAGACATTTAAAGGATCCATAGATCACCCTTTACACTGGACACAGAAAAGTCAACACCTAGGAATATAATAGTCAAATTCAAGAGCTATCAAATAAAAGAAAAAATCTTACAAGAAGCCAGAAAGAGACAATTCAAATATCAAGGAGCACCAATCAGGATCACACAGGATCTGGCAGCCTCAACGCTAAAAGACTGCAAGGCTTGGAATACGATATTCAGAAAGGCAAGAGAGCTGGGCCTTCAGCCATGGATCAACTACCCATCGAAAGCTATATACTTCCAGGGGAAAGTATGGGTATTCAACAAAATTGAAGATTTCCAAGTTTTTGCACACAAGAGACCAAGACTAAATGGAAAGTTTAATATCCAAACACAAAAATCAAGAGAAACATGAAAAGGTAAATAAGAAACAGAGGGAAAAGATAGAAAACTCATAATTTTTTAAATTTGACTCTTTAAGGGCTACAATAAGATCTAATTATCTGTATTTCTTTGTGGAGAAATGCTATGTATAATTCTCTATAGTGAAGTCTATTCACTATTATAATATTCACTATTATAGCAACCAGAAGAATAATTCATAGGGAGAGGACAGGATACTAAATGGTCTAAGATGACATGGGGGGGGTGGGAAAGAGTGGGGGGAATAGTAGGGGACACCAAGAAAAATCTGAGTAAATAAGAAAAATAGGATATTCTATTACACACAAAGAGGGCATGGGAAGGGGAGGGGATAAATACTATTATAAGAAGGAGAGGAAGAGAGCATTAAGAGGTAATAATCAAACCTTACTCTCAATGTAATCAACCCGGAGAGGGAAGAGTAGCTTTATTATCCATTCGGATAAAAAACTCTATCTAACCCTACTGAGAAAGTCAGAAGGGATAAACCAAAGGGAGCAGGGGAGTGGGGAGGTCAAAAAAGGGAGGGGAGAAAAAGGGGGAGGGTATTCATTAGGCTTTTAAAAAACAAAAAGAGGGGAATAACAAGGGAGGGGGAAGAAAGGGAAGTCAAGCAAGGGAGGGGATAAGGGATACCAGCTCAAAGTAAACCACTGGTTTAAAAAAAAGAAAATAGTGTAAGAAGAAGGGGTGGGTCTAGGGGAGGATACAAAAATGTCAGTGAATGCACAAATGATAATTGTAACTCTGAATGTGAATGGGATGAACTCGCTCATAAAACGGAAGCAAATAGCAGAGTGGATCAGAAACCAAAATCCTACCATAGGTTGTCTACAAGAAACACGTATGAGGTGGATAGACATACAAAAGTTTAAGGTTCAGGTTTTGAGCAAAATCTTTTGGGCATCAAATGAGAAAAAGAAGGCAGGAGTAGCTATTATGATCTCTGACAAAGCCAAAGTAAAAATAGATATGATTAAAAAAGACAGGGAAGGTCATTACATCCTGATTAAAGGCAGTATAAACAATGAGGAAATAACACTGCTCAATATATATGCACCAAGAGGTATAGCATCCAAATTCATAAAGGAGAAACTGGCAGAGCTCAAGAAGGAAATAGATAGTAAAACCATAATAGTGGGAGATCTAAATATTTCTCTTTCAGATATAGATAAATCAAACCAAAAAATAAATAAGAAAGAGGAAAGAGAGGTGAATGAAGTCCTAGAAAAATTAGATTTAATTGATATGTGGAGAAAAATAAATAGGGACAAAAAGGAATACACCTTCTTTTCAGCTGCACATGGTACATTCACAAATATTGACAATGTAATAGGGCATAGAATCATTGCAAACAAATGCAAAAGAGCAGATATAATAAATGTAACATTCTCAGATCATAATGCAATAAAAATAATAATTAGTAAGGGCACCTGGACAGGCACATCAAAAACTAATTGGAGGGGCAGCTGGGTAGCTCAGTGGAGTGAGAGTCAGGCCT
>NW_025391048.1:0-5564 GCF_016433145.1 Gracilinanus agilis | reverse complement strand
TCTCTCTCTCTCTCTCTCTCTCTCTCTCTCTTTTCCTCTGACTCTCCTTCCCAATCTCTGTTTCTCTTTCTCTGCCTCTTTCATTCCTTGTCTTTTGATTTCTCTCTCCCTATCTCTGTGTCTCTATCTCCCTTCCCTTTTCTGGATATCTCAGTTTCCCCATCTCTGTGTGTCTCTTGACTCATTCAGGCTCTCTCTCTCTCTCTGTGTCTCTATTTGTTTCATTCTCTACATTGATATTTCCATGAATCTGTCTCTGTCTTTCACTCTCTCTTCCTCTCTCTATTTCCTTCCTATTTTTCACCCTTTCTCTCCTTAGCTCTCTCAAATCCCTATCGCTGTCTTTCTTTCCCCCTCCCTTTCTCCTCTCTGCTCTTTTGCATTTGTTTGTAATGTTTCTATGCCCTATTACATGGTCAATCTCTGTGAATGTACCATGTGCAGCTGAAAAGAAGGTGTATTCCTTTTTGTTCCTATTTATTTTTCTCCACGTATCTAGTAAATCTAATTTTTCTAGGGCTTCATTCATCTTTCTTTTTCTTGTAGAACTTCAGGGAAATTTTGCTGAATAATTTCTTTTAGTATGGAGTCCAAATTTCTATTAATTTCTGCTTTTTGAGGAAGACCAATGATTCTCAGATTGTCTCTTCTAGACCTGTTTTCTTGGCCTGTCACGTTCTCACTGAGATATTTCAGGTTTCCTTCTATTTTATCAGTCTTTTGACTTTGTTTTATTTGTTCTTGCTGTTTTGAGAGATCATTAGCTTCTAATTGCTCAATTCTAGCCTTTAGTAACTGGTTTTCCTTTTCAATCCAGTCATTTCTGGTGTTCAATTTGCTTATCAGTTCATTTGATTTCTGAGCCTCATTTTCCAATTGCAAAATTCTGCGTTTTAAACTGTTATTTTTTTTTGCCAGATCTCTTCCATCTTTCTTATCATCTCAGATTTGACCTCTTCAATAGCTTATGGCTAGTTTTCATTATTTTGGAAAGGTTTGGATATGATTACTTGTTTGTTCTCCTCTGCTATTTGCTCTGTTGTCTGGATTTTTTATGTGTAAAAGTTGTCGAGTGTTACAGATTTCTTCTTGATGATCTTTCCCTTTCAGGGTTCTTGTCTCTGACTTGCCATTGTTAGCCCTGCACCCTCTCAGGTTTATCCTCACACTCTGGGTCTGTCTGCACTCTTTAGGCTCCTGAAGTCTAGTTGTTCTCAGGGTCAAACCTCCTGGTGGTCCCCTTGCTTGTTCCTCTACTGGAGGCTCCTTTAACAGTCTCAGGGCTCTGCTTTCACAGTTGTGCACCCTCTGCACTGGGTCCCCACTCAAGGTCCAGGCCTATGCTCAAGATCCAAGTCCTCTCCTGTGCTCAGGATCCGTGTCTGCTCTTGCTTCTGAGCCCACACCTGTGCCTGCTCTCAGGGTCTGTGATCAAAGTCCAAGCATTCTTTAGCCTCTTGAGGTCTTAAGTTGTGCTGCTCTCAGGAGCAGGCCCTGGTGACCCCAGGTAGCTGCCAGGGACTTAATGTGTGCCCCAAACTTGCTCTAAATCTTGTGCGCTGGCTTTGGTACTGTAGGTGGGGTGGGGTGGGGGAAGGGGTTGCTCAGCTCACGTTTTAGTGAGAGCTATCACCCCCCTTTATAGCATGGAAATACCCGATTCCATGTACCTCCAATGCTGCGCCCTATTGTGGGGTCCCTTTGATCCTCTGGATTTTTTTTATGTCTTCTTGAGGAGTCCTCTATGTTTCAGTTAGGAGAGGTTAAGCAGCTCCTTTTTACTCTGCCACCATCTTAACCAGGAAGTCTCATGATTTATGACATTGAAAGGATCCATAGATCACCCTCTACACTAGACCCTGAAAAGACAACCCCCAGGAATATAATAGCCAAATTCAAGAGCTTCCAAGTAAAAGAAAAAAATTTTACAAGAAGCCAGAAAGAGACAATTCAAATATCAAGGAGCAACAACCAGGATCACACAGGATCTGGCAGCCTCCACACTAAAAGAACCAAGGCTTGGTATATGATATTCAGAAAGGCAAGAGAACTGGGTCTACAACCAAGAATCAACTATCTGGCAAAACTAACTATATTATTGTGGGGGAAAGTATGGTCATTCAATAAAATCGAAGACTTCCAAAAACCGGACTTGAACGGAGAGTATGCTGCCCAAATCCAGAACTCAAGAAAATCAACATAAGGTAGTTAAGAGAATGGGGGGAGGAGAAAAAAATTCTTTTCTTTAAGGGACCAAAAAAGTTCAATCAATTTGTATCCCAAGAAGAAAAGAAGATATTGGCAAATATTAAAAATTGTTATTACCCATAGGGTAACTAGAAGAAGATGACATAAAGAGGAACCGGGACAAACTGTATAGGATGAAATATCAAGAGATATGCATACATATATACATGTATATATATATATGTGTGTGTGTGTGTTTATGTATGCACAAATATATACAAAACTAGGGAGGAAGACACCATTTTAAATCACCCTAGATAATATAAAATACTTGGGAATCTATCTACCAAAACAAACACAGCAATTATACGAAAACAACTACAAAACACTTTCCAAACAAATAAAACTGGATCTAAAGAATTGGAAAGCCATTGATTGCTCATGGGTAGCATGAGCTAACATAATAAAAATGACCATCCTACCCAAATTAATTTACCTATTTAGCACCATACCTATCAAACTACCAAAAAACTTCTTTACTGAATTAGAAAAAATGATAACAAATTTCATTTGGAATAACAAAAGATCAAGAATATCAAGGGAAATAATGAAAAAAATGTGAAGGAAGGGGGCCTAGCAGTACCAGATATTAAACTATTCTATAAAGCAGCAGTCTTAAAAACAATATAGTACTGGCTAAGAGACAGAAGGGAGGATCAGTGGAATAGATTTGGGGTAAATGACATCAGCAAGACAGTGTATGATAAACCCAAAGAGCCCCACTTTTGGGACATGAATCCACAATTTGACAAAAACTGCTGGGAAATTTGGAAAACAATATGGGAGAGATTAGGTTTAGATCAACATCTCACACCCTACACCAAGATAAATTCAGAATGGGTGAATGACTTGAATATAAAGAAGGAAATTACAAATAAATTAAGTGAACACATAATAGTATATTTGTCAGATCTATGGGAAAGGAAAGATTTTAAAACCAAGCAAGAGTTAGAGAAAACTACAAAATATAAAATAAATGATTTTTATTATATCAAACTAAAAAGCTTTTGTACAAACAATAAGAATGCAACCAAAATCAGAAGTGAAACAACAAATTGGGAAAAAAAATCTTTATAACAAAAAACTCTGACAGAGGTCTAATTACTCAAATATACAAGGAGGTACATCAACTGTATAAAAAATCAAGCCATTCCCCAATTGAAAAATGGGCAAGAGACATGAATAGGCAATTTTCAGGTAAAGAAATCAAAAGTATCAATAAGCACATGAGAAAGTGTTTTAAATCTCTAATAATTAGAGAAATGCAAATCAAAACAACTCTGAGGTATCACCTCATACCTAGCAGATTGGCTAAAATGAAAGAAGAGGAGAGTAATGAATGCTGGAGGGGATGTGGCAAAATTGGCACATTAATGCATTGCTGGTGGAATTGTGAACTGATCCAACCATTCTGGCTGGTAATTTGGAACTATGCTCAAAGGGCTATAAAAAAAATGCCTGCCCTTTGATCCAGCCATACCACTGTTGGGTTTGTACCTGAAAGAGATCATAAATAAACAGACTTGTACGGAAATATTTATAGCTGTGCTTTTTGTGGTGGCAAAAAACTGGAAAAGGAGGGTATGCCCTTTGATTGGGGAATGGCTGAACAAATTGTGGTATATGCTGGTGATGGAATACTATTGCACTCAAAGGAATAATAAACTGGAGGAGTTCCAGGTGAACTGGAAAGACCTCCCCAAATTGATGCAGAGCGAAAGGAGCAGAGCCAGAAGAACACTGTACACAGAGACTGACATACTATGGTAAAATCGAATGTAATGGACTTCTGTACCAGCAGCAATGCAACGACACAGGACAGCTCTGAGGGATTTATGGAAAGGAATGCTACCCACATTCAGAGGAAGGACTGCAGGAGAGGAAACATATAAGAAAAACAACTGCTTGAATGCGTGGGTTGGGGTGGACATGATTGGGGATGTAGACTCGAAACTACCACACCAATGCAACTATCAACAATTTGGAAATAGGTTTTGATCAAGGACACATGACAAAACCAGTGGAAATGTGCGTCGGCCATGGATAGGGAGGGGTGCGGGGGGTGAAGGGGGAAATAGGAGCACGAATCATGTAACCATGTTAAAAAAGAATATTAATAAATGTTTAAAAAACACAAAACTTTGGCATCAGAATAGACCAAGGACAAGGCTGAATTTTAACTAGGTTCTTATCAGAAAGCTACTTTGGGGAGTATCTTGGCCTTGGTTATAACATGCAGCAGCATTCCTTGCTGTGTTAACAGTCTTAACCCTTTAAATTCAGGTTTGATAGGAACTTAAAGCTTTTCAATAAGGACACAATACTTTTCAACAAGAAATCACAAGGATCACAAAAGGGGTCAAAAAAGGAGTCTCAGATTTTTATCTTTTCTCTTATTGTCTTTCCACATCTACCTTTTGTATCTCTGTTCTATCTTATTTATGGGTTCTTTCAAGTCTGAGTATTATCTATTCCATCTGTTCTGTGAGCTCTCATACATCTGTGTTCTATCATCTATCTTTAGTATCTATATGTTAGATGAGGTCTATCTTTTCCACCTATTCTATGGGTTCTATTTCTTCTATCTGTTATATGTTCTATCTATCTTCCTTTTTAATGTGCTCTATCTTTCCATTCTATTCTAACTTGTTCTAGCTATTCATCTCTACTGTATCTTGTTGTTTTATCTGATCTCTTCTGTGTATTCTAACTTCTATTCATCTATCTTTTTATCTATTTATTCTGATCTGTGTTCTAGTCTATGTATTCTAATCAATACATCTATGAGTTCTTTCTGTTCTCTGAGCTCTCTCTTCCATCTCTTCTATGTGTCTATGTGTACTACCTATCCATCTGTTTATCTTGCCTGTTCCATCTAGTCTATCTGCTCTGTGAGCTCTCTATATT
This sequence comes from Gracilinanus agilis, assembly GCF_016433145.1. NCBI lineage: Eukaryota > Metazoa > Chordata > Mammalia > Didelphimorphia > Didelphidae > Gracilinanus > Gracilinanus agilis. Next base: position 410 of record NW_025391048.1, on the reverse strand, counting down.
CCATCTCTGTGTTCTATCTTTTCTATATGTTATTTTTATTCCATCCTTCTGTTTTTTGTATCTATATGTTCTATCTGATCTCTCTGTCATAACCAGTCTACATGTTTTGTGTGGTGTCTAATTTATCTATTCTATCAGCTAATCTGTGTGGTGTTCTAATTTCTACTCATCTAAATTTTATCTATGAATTCTGATCTGTGTTGTAGTGTAAGTATTCTAATCTATACATCAATACTTTCTATCTGTTCTCTAAGCCCCTTCGAGTGATTTAAGTGATCATTGATAAATCTTATATAATACTTAGAGTTATTGAATATTAATTTAAATTTTACAGTATCAAGGTTTTATTGGATTGGAATACTTGAAAACCTATGTGACCTGGGGCCAATACTTGACCCCCACCTCCACCC
>NW_025391047.1:1932-4532 GCF_016433145.1 Gracilinanus agilis | reverse complement strand
CTTGTACTTCGGTGTATTGTCTCATAGGTGGAAGATTGGGAAGGGTGGGCAATGGGGGTCAAGTGACTTGCCCAGGGTCACACAGCTGGGAAGTGGCTGAGGCCGGGTTTGAACCTAGGACCTCCTGTCTCTAGGCCTGACTCTCATAAAGCAACACTTTTAATAATTATTTTTAGTGCCCACCATGAGCTATTATTTTACTAGATGCTGGGGAGACAAAGACAAAAGAAACAAATGACTCCCTGGTCTCAATGAGCTTAAGTTCTATCAGAGAAGACAACATGTGTCTTGACTTATCTGCTACATTTAACACTTTTGACCAATATCTCCTTTCTGGGTTTCTATGACATTTTATTCTCTTGGTTCTCCTCCTACTTATCTAACCACTCCCTAGTTTCTTTTTCTGGCCCTTTGCCCATATCATAGACCCTAAGTACCCAAGAGTTCAGGCCTGGATATTTTTCTCTTTCACTTTTATATCACTTATTAAACTCATCAGCTCGTATAGGTTTCACCATCATCTTTATGCAGATGACTTCTAGATTGACACATGCAACCTCAATATTTGTCCTGAGTTTCAGTTCTGTGTCACTCCTTACCTACTAAAGATTTCAAACTGGATCTCCTGTTGAATATGTTGAACTCCTCACATCTCACTCCCCCCAACCACATACTAGTTAGCTTCAGAATCACTGACATCCTCCTGAGTCTTTCATCAATGTCCTCTTATGGATTCATCCCAGGTCTAACTGCCATGTTGAGACCTTCTTTATATTCTCTTCACATTGTGTTGATATCAGTGGAGCTAAGAGGACATCATCATCTAATTGAACCTTACTTCTAATATGTACCAGACTGTCTTCATTTTCAGTTATACATCTCTGAATGAAAATCATTTGTACCACTTCTATTATTACTTTATTGAACTCCACTACAAGAACGGGAAGAAGATCCAAGTTGTACAAAGTTGCCCCCAGAAACACTGTATAGAATCTTCAAAATCTATTAAAAAATTCTCTCTTCCTTTACCTCCACCACATTTCCTTGAAATCCATTGTTGATGATATTGTTTATGACCTGCCAAAGTCACTTCAGTGGGAAGAAATTTGTTCATGTAAAAAAAAAATAAAACATTCTGCCTTGCTGCATTTTTTTAGATAGTCACTGGAAAACAATCCCATCACAGCATTGAGGCCAAGGGCCTTATTTTCTGAAAACCTGTCATTCACCTCTTTTTATGTTTTAGTCTATAAGTGACACATTTGTAAGGAGACAGTACCTAATGGCAAATTACCCATCAGACTTAATCTAGTATTCAAATTGGCTCTTCATTTATGAGGAGTTTGCTGAAGGATTTTAGTCTCTTTCATCAGGATTTCTGCAGTGTGACTATTGAGTTGTCATTTTTCAGCCCTTCATGACATCTAGACTAATAGCGTGCATGGTCTGCCCCTTTGCTTTGAGTCTACTGTTCCTGATGGTGCAATTACAACAGCTATTTGCAAAGAAAGTCGTGTGTATATAATTGGTCAAATAACCTATAACAAATCCCCACTCATAGAAGATTAAAATGCTCAGTTTCAATTCATAAATCTGCTTTCTACACTCTAATCATAATTCATTCCTTCAATAAGTAGATTTGCAACCTGGGCGGTTCAAAGGAAAACTTCCCACAGAGTCAGAGAGTTTCAAAACTTGGACCCATGAAAATACCCACATTTTGCCCTTCCATTTTTCCATTATTAACTTTTGAGAAAATGTGTCTATATCCACTCCATTTGAGATCTAAATTACCACATGGAACAAATTTCAATTGAGCATAATGCTAGCACTCAAGTTCTCCACTAACATCCACTTCTATTGCCTCATTGTACTGTGAGGGCAAACCTGGGTATTCCTTTTGAAAAATTTTTATCAATTTCTTTTTACTTTTATATCACCCATACTTCCCAAAGTCCATCCCTCCACCTCCTCAGCAATTCATTCTTTATAACAAAGTATGAAAAAGAGAAGAAAATGAATCAGCAAAACCAACCAACATATTTTTAAAATCTGACAATTCTATTCAATGTTTCATACTTAAGTCTGTGTTTTCAAAGTCTTAACCAGCAAACACCAAACACTGGAAAATCAGACCTTGGTGATATACAATCTGCTTTTCATCTAAAGGACAAATTTAATTAGACAAATATTTAATAACATTAACCACAAGGTATGAACCAGTTCAGTCAAGTTCTGTAAGATAATCACCAGATTGATCAGAGGAGAAGAATGGTTTGTCAACAATAGCTTTTGAAGGTTATCCTCTAAATGGTGGAGAAATTGTGGTCTATGTAGAAGGAAGGAGGAACTATTCCAGATAGACCACTCTATAAACTATAAACAAAAGATATGTGATACTAAGCCAGATATTTGGTCCATTAACCCAGTGTGTTTTGTGTTAAGGGTTGGAGAGAGAGAGAAAGAGAGAGAGACAGAGAGACAGAGAGAGAGAGAGAGAGAGAGAGAGAGAGAGAGAGAGAGAGACAGACAGACAGACAGACAGACAGACAGACAGAGACAGAGAGAGAGACAGAGAGAGAGAGACAGAGACAGAGAGA
>NW_025391047.1:0-1832 GCF_016433145.1 Gracilinanus agilis | reverse complement strand
CAGAGAGAGAGAGAGAGAGAGAGAGAGAGAGAGACAGAGAGACAGAGAGAGACAGAGAGAGAGAGAGAGAGAGACAGAGAGAGAGACAGAGAGAGAGAGAGAATTTTCACTGAAGAATATGGATACTCTGAAAGATGATAGTAACAAGTTTAGTAAAAGATCCACCACCTCTAACTACTCTTAATTTATGAATAGCTATAAATTAGATTTTAACACGATATTTGTCAGATTAGAGGTACTCCAGAGAAGGGGCCAAAAGGAAGGAGCTTGGCACAATGGAAAGAGCACCAGGAGCAGGTAGGTGGCTCAGTGGATTAAAAACCAGACCAAAAGACAGGAAGTCCTGGGTTCAAATTTGACCTCAGATATTTCCTACCTGTGTGACCCTGGGCAACTTACTTAAATCCAATTGCCTAAATCTTACCACTTCTAACTTGAAACCATTACTCAATATTGATTCTAAGATGGAAGGTGTGTGTGTGTGTGTGTGTGTGTGTGTGTGTGTGTGTGTGTGTGTTTAAGCATTGGTTTGGGAGTCAAAGGACCTTCATTCAAATCCTACTTCTGATTCATGACTATATGAAAGTCTTTTCATGTCTATGATAACTCCTCAGTCAAATGATGAGATTCATTTAGATGATCTCTAAGCTTCCTTCTATCTCTAAATCTTTGATTATTTGAAGCCTGAGCCCTAATGTTTGGGTATGCGAATTGCTATACCAAGTAGACAAAGAGAGAAGATGGCATCCAGAACAAAAACATGAACTATTATCAAGATTAATAGAGTTTGAGGATCAGTTTTTTAAAAATCTTAAGATAATAGATTTAGAGCTGACAAAGAACTTAGAGGTCATCTAGTTCGACTCCTTCATTTTATATATGAGGAAACCAAAGCACAGATATTTGCCAAATATAAAGAAAAGTCCAAAGATTTAAATGCATGTCCTCTGAAATTAAACTCAGGGCTATTGATCAATGCTGCTTTCTCAAATGTAGCCTAGATGAGGTGAAAGGGTACAGTATTAGCTAGAACAATATGGTGGGTAAATAAAGGATGCTAGACAATTTACTATACTTTGCATGCTATATGCATTGTGACTTCTTTTCCCAAACCTAGTCTCTTTCCAGCTTCCCTTGAATTAGCTTTAGCTAAATTATCCAGATAGCATTAGATTCACAGAAAAGAACCCTCTCTTACTGGTGACTAGCACATCCATGAGATGATCTAATATGTCTTATTCATATTTTAAATTGACATTATCTCTAGGGGTGATGAGTTCCATGTGTTTACTAGCTACTGCAAATATAGAAAATAAGCAATAATTCAATGATCTCATGCTTTTAATCTATAAGAGAAAAGCCCATCTTTTTCATAGCAATTGATACTATGTGGCTTTAAATTATGGAACTCTATGGACACTAAAGAACCGCAGTTGTGGGTACCTAAGGACAATGGAGAAACTCATAATGAGGATACAAAAAAGATATAGATTAGTAATGTGGTAAGAATGATATATAGCTTGAGGGTTACCCTGATAATCAAAAATATAAAATTTCAAAGAAAGACTACAGCAAGTTGCATAGAGCCCTCATGGAAAAACCATTTAAGGACATAGATAAGAATTAAAAAGGCAAGTTGAAATTTTTGGTGATAGGAAGAATTATGCACATTAACAAGCTCATAATCAATCAATCAATCAAGAAGCATTTACACACTTGTTATATGCCACGTACTGTGCAAATTAACAATACTGACTCTCATGGAATATTCATTGTAATGGTGGTGACAACAAGTACATATATATATATATATATACATATATATATATATA